>NW_026779235.1:0-132239 GCF_030144855.1 Hypanus sabinus
GTGAGAACGGGCGTGTGGGGGTGGACCAGTGCTGGACGGCCCAGTGGAGCTTCCCGCTCCAAATCCACCTGTTTCCCGCGGTTTGGGCCCACTCCGCTTGTCCCAGGCCAGGATGGGCCTACTTTAACGACACGAGATGCAGCAAAGATGCAAACACAAGTCAGGTACAATCCACATTTTAAAAAAAGACAATTAACCTCTACAGTTAACCTGCTAAACATCCACTGTTAACTAGTTATAGCGATAGTTAAAAGGTCCGTAAACGGGGCCAGGATTTGCCGCGCTCTGCCGCCCTCTCCGACGCTGGCGTGTTCGTGGTGACTCGTTGCTGTTGCGTGGTCGGGCCCGGATTCGGTTTCAAGGGGCAGGCGAGGTCTCGAACTTCGGCCAGCAGCGAGATCAGCTCACAGATCAGCAGGGAGACGCTGGCCTTCCAGGCCCCACAGAGACCCCACTTGTCTGTCACATGTTCCATATCCTGTGTAATCCAGGGCCCCATCGACACCTCGGCAGCCGATGGCCGGCCTGGAGTTAAAAACTGACCAGTGTGTAGACCATACTGTGAGAGAGAGAGAGAGAGAGAGAGAGGGAGAGTGAGAGGTATATATGGTCTATACAGCCAGGGTGCCTGGGACTTTTGCACAGTACTGTGTTTACCAACGTGGAGCCGAGGGAGTCTTTGTGAGTCTGGCAGGAGCAAAGGATGTTGGGAATGGTGAGGGTGGTGCGCCGTGGGACAGGGGGGTAGAGAAGGAGTGTCGGGGGTGGGTACAGATACACCCAGCCCTGAGACACCAGGCAAGGTCATTTGATTCCAAACAATCGGTTTATTAGATAGATAGATAGATAGATACTTTATTCATCCCCAAGGGGAAATTCAACATTTTTCCAGTGTCCCATACATTTATTGTAGCAAAACTACTTACATACAGTATTTAACTCAGTATAAATATGATATGCATCTAAAATCACCCTCCCAAAAAGCATTAATAAATAGCTTTTAAAAAGTTCTTAAATAGTTTACTGAAGTGCATTGAGTGGTAACTTAAGCTCAGTCCTAACCCAGGCACTTTAACATGTCTTGCCCCTGGTGATTGAATTGCAGAGCCGAATGGCGTTGGGGAGTAATGATCTCTTCATCCTGTCTGAGGAGCATTGCATTGACAGCAACCTGCCGCTGAAGCTGCTTCTCTGTCTCTGGATGGTGCTGTGCAGAGGATGTTCAGGGTTTTCCATGATTGACCGTAGCCTACTCAGCGCCCTCCGCTCTGCCACCGATGTCATACTCTCCAGTTCAGTGCCCATGACAGAGCCCGCCTTCCTTACCAGCTTATTAAGACGTGAGGCGTCCCTCTTCTTAATGCTGCCTCCCCAGCACGCCACCACAAAGAAGACCGATAGAACATCTTCAGCATCTCACTACAAACATTGAATGACGCCAGCCTTCTGAGGAAGTACAGTCGACTTTGTGCTTTCCTGCACAGGGCATCTGTGTTGGCAGTCCAGTCTAGCTTCTCGTCTAACTGCACTCCCAGATACTTGTATGTCTTAACCTGCTCCACACATTCTCCATTAATGATCACTGGCTCCATATGAGGCCTAGGTCTCCTAAAGTCCACCACCATCTCCTTGGTCTTGGTGATATTGAGACGCAGGTAGTTTGAGTTGCACCATATCACAAAGTCCTGTATTAGTTTCCTATACTCTTCCTCCTGACCATTCCTGACACACCCCACTATGGCCGTGTCATCAGCGAACTTCTGCACATGGCAGGACCCCGAGTTATATTGGAAGTCTGATGTGTACAGGGTGAACAGGACCAGAGAGAGCACGGTCCCCTGCGGCGCTCCTGTGCTGCTGACCACCGTGTCAGACCTACAGTCTCCCAACCGCACATCATTACAGAATGTCTCTCTGGTGCAGACCTGACCGAGAACCTGCCGTGGGTAACCAGACTCCTGCAATTCCGTTACAATTTACGGCAGTGTTCCTGCATTTCCGTCACAATTTAGACAATGTTCCTGCATTTCTGTCACAATTTAGACAATGTTCCTGCATTTCCGCCACAATTTACGGCAGTGTTCCTGCATTTCCGTCACAATTTAGACAATGTTTCTGCATTTCCGTCACAATTTACGACAATGTTCCTGCATTTCCGTCACAATTTACGACAATGTTCCTACGTTTCTGTCACAATTTAGACAATGTTCCTGCATTTCCGTCACAATTTACGGCAGTGTTCCTACATTTCTGTCACAATTTACGGCAGTGTTCCTGCATTTCCGTCACAATTCAGACAATGTTTCTGCATTTCCATCACAATTTACGGCAGTGTTCCTGCATTTCCGTCACAATTTAGACAATGTTTCTGCATTTCCATCACAATTTACGGCAATGTTCCTGCATTTCCGTCACAATTTACGACAATGTTCCTACGTTTCTGTCACAATTCAGACAATGTTCCTACGTTTCTGTCACAATTTACGACAGTTCCTGCATTTCCGTCACAAATTAAGACGATGTTCTTGCATTATCTGAACAACTCATGATGATATTCCTGCATTTTCTGCACAAATTATGACAATGTTCCTGGATTGAGTGCACAATTTACAACAATTTTCCTACATTTACTGCACAATTGAACCCTAGCCAAACCACTGCACAATTTACAAAGACCAATTAACCTACTAACAGATTTCCCACCTGGCACTTATCCCTGCAAGCGTAAGTGCTACATCTGTCCCTACACCTCCTCTCTTACCACCATTCAGGGCCCCAAACAGTCCTTCAAGGTGAGGCAACACTTCACTTGTGAGTCGGTTGGGGTAATCTATTGCATCTGGTGCTCCCGGTGCGACATCGGCGAGACCCGAAGCAGATTGGGGGACCGCTTCATCGAGCACCTACTCTCCGTCCACCACAACAGACAGGATCTCCCGGTTGCCACCCACTTCAACTCTGCCTCTCATTCCCAATCGGATATGTCCATACATGGCCCCCCCTACTGCCATGATGAGGCCAAACTCAGGTTGGAACAACAACATCTCATCTACCGTCTGGGTAGCCCCCAGCCCCTTGATATGGACGTCGAATTCTCCAACTTCCGGTAATTCCCTCCCTCTCCCAGCTTCACTCTGCCATCTCCTCCAGCTGCCTATCACCTCTCTCATGACTCTGTCTTCTTCTCCTACCCATAGTGCTTTCCCCTTAAATTCCTTCTTCACCTCTCCTGCCTATCCCCCCCCCCTGCTTCCCCTCCCCCACCCTTGAACTTCACTCTGAATGGTTTTTCACCCTCCCTCCACCTTCTTTATATAACCCCTGCCCCTTCTTCAGTCCTGATGAAGGGTCTCGGCCCGAAACGTTGACTGCTTGTTTCAACGGAAGCTGTCCGACTTGCTGAGTTCATCCAGCTTGTTTGTACGTGTTGATTTGACCACAGCATCTGCAGTGTACTTTGCGTTTATCTACCAACTGGTACATCTTCGGCCCTGGGAGGTAACTGGATCACCTGGAGTAATCCCATACATTCCACGGGGAGGACGTTCCAACTCCTGATGGAGAATTCAACTCTGAACTCTGACACCGCGAGCTGTAATCACGCCAGACTAACCACGACGAAGATGTGCTGCATTAAGACGGATCTGACCATTTGCTCTCACCTAACCCTCCATCTTCCTATCATCAGTGTGTCCGTCAAAGAGAATCTTAATTGTCCCTAATGTATCTGTCTCTACACCTCCCCTGGCAGGACGTTCCACACAACCCCCACTTACCCCCGATCACCTTAAATGTCCCTAATGTATCTGTCTCTACACCACCCCTGGCAGGACGTTCCACACACCCCCCACTTACCCCCGATCACCTTAAATGTCCCTAATGTATCTGTCTCTACACCACCCCTGGCAGGACGTTCCACACACCCCCCACTTACCCCCGATCACCTTAAATGTCCCGAATGTATCTGTCTCTACACCACCCCTGGCAGGACGTTCCACACACCTACCAGTTACCCCTGATCACCTTAAATGTCCCTAATGTATCTGTCTCTACACCACCCCTGGCAGGACGTTCCACACACCCCCCACTTACCCCGATCACCTTAAATGTCCCGAATGTATCTGTCTCTACACCACCCCTGGCAGGACGTTCCACACACCACCCACTTACCCCCGATCACCTTAAATGTCCCTAATGTATCTGTCTCCACACCACCCCTGGCAGGACGTTCCACACACCCACCACTTACCCCGATCACCTTAAATGTCCCTAATGTATCTGTCTCTACACCACCCCTGGCAGGACGTTCCACACACCCACCACTTACACCGGATCACCTTAAATGTCCCTAATGTATCTGTCTCTACACCACCCCTGGCAGGACGTTCCACACACCCCCCACTTACCCCCGATCACCTTAAATGTCCCGAATGTATCTGTCTCTACACCACCCCTGGCAGGACGTTCCACACACCTACCAGTTACCCCTGATCACCTTAAATGTCCCTAATGTATCTGTCTCTACACCACCCCTGGCAGGACGTTCCACACACCCCCCACTTACCCCGATCACCTTAAATGTCCCGAATGTATCTGTCTCTACACCACCCCTGGCAGGACGTTCCACACACCACCCACTTACCCCCGATCACCTTAAATGTCCCTAATGTATCTGTCTCC
This sequence comes from Hypanus sabinus, assembly GCF_030144855.1. NCBI lineage: Eukaryota > Metazoa > Chordata > Chondrichthyes > Myliobatiformes > Dasyatidae > Hypanus > Hypanus sabinus. The sequence continues at coordinate 4,681 of NW_026779235.1, forward strand.
ACACCACCCCTGGCAGGACGTTCCACACACCCACCACTTACCCCGGATCACCTTAAAGGTCCCTAATGTATCTGTCTCTACACCACCCCTGGCAGGACGTTCCACACACCCCCCACTTACCCCCGATCACCTTAAATGTCCCTAATGTATCTGTCTCCACACCACCCCTGGCAGGACGTTCCACACACCCCCCACTTACCCCCGATCACCTTAAATGTCCCTAATGTATCTGTCTCCACACCACCCCCGGCAGGACGTTCCAGACACCCCCACTTACCCCCGATCATTTTAAATGTCCCTAATGTATCTGTCTCTACACCACCCCTGGCAGGACGTTCCACACACCCCCACTTACCCCCGATCATTTTAAATGTCCCTAATGTATCTGGCTCTACACCACCCCTGGCAGGACGTTCCACACACCCCCCACTTACCCCCGATCACCTTAAATGTCCCTCATGTATCTGTCTCCACACCACCCCTGGCAGGACGTTCCACACACCCCCACTTACCCCCGATCACCTTAAATGTCCCTAGTGTATCTGTCTCTACACCACCCCTGGCAGGTCGTTCCACACACCCCCCACTTACCCCGGATCACCTTAAATGTCCCTCATGTATCTGTCTCTACACCACCCCTGGCAGGACGTTCCACACCCCCCCCACTTACCCCCGATCACCTTAAATGTCCCTAATGTATCTGTCTCTACACCACCCCTGGCAGGACGTTCCACACACCCCCCACTTACCCCCGATCACCTTAAATGTCCCGAATGTATCTGTCTCTACACCACCCCTGGCAGGACGTTCCACACCCCCCCACTTACCCCCCATCACCTTAAATGACCCTAAAGTATCTGTCTCTACACCACCCCTGGCAGGACGTTCCACACACCCCCCACATACCCCCGATCACCTTAAATGTCCCGAATGTATCTGTCTCTACACCACCCCTGGCAGGACGTTCCACACACCCCCCACATACCCCCGATCACCTTAAATGTCCCGAATGTATCTGTCTCTACACCACCCCTGGCAGGACGTTCCACACACCCCCCACTTACCCCAATCACCTTAAATGTCCCTAATGTATCTGTCTCTACACCACCCCTGGCAGGACGTTCCACACAACCCCCACTTACCCCCGATCACCTTAAATGTCCCTAATGTATCTGTCTCCACACCACCCCTGGCAGGACATTCCACACACCCACCACTTACCCCGATCACCTTAAATGTCCCTAATGTATCTGTCTCTACACCACCCCTGGCAGGACGTTCCACACACCCCCCACTTACCCCCGATCACCTTAAATGTCCCTAATATATCGGTCTCTACACCACTCCTGGCAGGACGTTCCACACACCCCCCACTTACCCCAATCACCTTAAATGTCCCTAATGTATCTGTCTCCACACCACCCCTGGCAGGACGTTCCACACACCCCCACTTACCCCCGATCACCTTAAATGTCTCTAATGTATCTGTCTCCACACCACCCCTGGCAGGACGTTCCACACACCCCCCACTTACCCCCGATCACCTTAAATGTCCCTAATGTATCTGTCTCCACACCACCCCTGGCAGGACGTTCCACACACCCACCACTTACTCCCGATCATTTTAAATGTCCCTAATGTATCTGTCTCTACACCATCCCTGGCAGGACGTTCCACACACCCCCCAATTACCCCCGATCACCTTAAATGTCCCTAATGTATCTGTCTCTACACCACCCCTGGCAGGACGTTCCACACACCCCCCACTTACCCCCGATCACCTTAAATGTCCCTAATGTATCTGTCTCTACACCACCCCTGGCAGGACGTTCCGCACTCCCACCACTTACCCCGATCACCTTAAATGACCCTAAAGTATCTCTCTCTACACCACCCCTGGCAGGACGTTCCACACACCCCCCACTTACCCCTGATCACCTTAAAGGTCCCTAATGTATCTGTCTCTACACCACCCCTGGCAGGACGTTCCACACACCCCCCACTTACCCCCGATCACCTTAAATGTCCCTAATGTATCTGTCTCTACACCACCCCTGGCAGGACGTTCCACACACCCCCCACTTACCCCCGATCACCTTAAATGTCCCTAATGTATCTGTCTCTACACCACCCCTGGCAGGACGTTCCACACACCCACCACTTACTCCCGATCATTTTAAATGTCCCTAATGTATATGTCTCCACACCACCCCTGGCAGGACGTTCCACACTCCCACCACTTACCCCGATCACCTTAAATGTCCCCAATGTATCTGTCTCTACACCACCCCTGGCAGGACGTTCCACACACACCCCACTTACCCCCGATCACCTTAAATGTCCCTAATGTATCTGCCTCTACACCACCCCTGGCCGGACGTTCCACACAACCCCACTTACCCCGATCACCTTAATTGACCCTCTTTAACCCAGGCAGCATCCTGGTGAATCTCCTCTGCACCCTCTCTAATCCAGGCAGCATCATGGTGAATCTCCTCTGCACGCTCTCTAATCCAGGCAGCATCCTGGTGAATCTCCACTGCACCCTCTCTACTCCAGGCAGCATTCTGGTGAATCTCCTCTGCACCCAGGCAGCATCCTGGTGAATCTCCTCTGCACCCTCTCTAATCCAGGCAACATCCTGCTGAATCTCCTCTGCACCCTCTCTAATCCAGGCAGCATCCTGGTGAATCTCCTCTGCACCCTCTCTAATCCAGGCAGCATCCTGCTGAATCTCCACCGCACCCTCTCTAATACAGACAGCATTCTGGTGAACCACATCTGCACCCTCTCTAATCCAGGCAGCATCCTGGTGAATCTCCTCTGCACCCTCTCTAAACCAGACAGCATCCTGGTGAAACTCCTCTGCACCCTCTCTAATCCAGACAGCATCCTGGTGAATCTCCTCTGCACCCTCTCTAATCCAGACAGCATCGTAGTGAATCTCCTCTGCACCCTCTCTAATCCAGGCAGCATCCTGTTGAATCTCCTCAGCACCCACTCGAATACAGGCAGCATCCTGGTAAATCTCCTCTGCACCCTCTCTAATCCAGACAGCATCCTGCTGAATCTCCACTGCACCCTCTCTAATCCAGACAATATTCTGGAGAATCTCCTCTGCATGCTCTCTAATCCAGGCAGCATCCTGGTGAATCTCCTCTGCACCCTCTCTAATCAAGGCAGCAACCTGGTAAATCTCTTCTGCACCCTCTCGAATCCAGGCAGCATCCTGGTGAATCTCCTCTGCACCCTCCTAATCCAGGCAGCATCCTGGTAAATCTCCACCGCACCCTCTCTAATCCAGGCAGCATCCTGGTGAATCTCCTCTGCACCCTCTCTAATCCAGACAGCATCCTGGTGAAACTCCTCTGCACCCTCTCTAATCAAGACAGCATCCTGGTGAATCTCCTCTGCACCCTCTCCAATCCAGACAGCATCCTGGTGAATGTCCTCTGCACCCTCTCTAATCCAGGCAGCATCCTGGTGAATCTCCTCTGCACCCTCTCTAATCCAGGCAGCATCATGGTGAATCTCCTCTGCACGCTCTCTAATCCAGGCAGCATCCTGGTGAATCTCCACTGCACCCTCTCTACTCCAGGCAGCATTCTGGTGAATCTCCTCTGCACCCAGGCAGCATCCTGGTGAATCTCCTCTGCACCCTCTCTAATCCAGGCAACATCCTGCTGAATCTCCTCTGCACCCTCTCTAATCCAGGCAGCATCCTGGTGAATCTCCTCTGCACCCTCTCTAATCCAGGCAGCATCCTGCTGAATCTCCACCGCACCCTCTCTAATCCAGACAGCATTCTGGTGAACCACATCTGCACCCTCTCTAATCCAGGCAGCATCCTGGTGAATCTCCTCTGCACCCTCTCTAAACCAGACAGCATCCTGGTGAAACTCCTCTGCACCCTCTCTAATCCAGACAGCATCCTGGTGAATCTCCTCTGCACCCTCTCTAATCCAGACAGCATCGTAGTGAATCTCCTCTGCACCCTCTCTAATCCAGGCAGCATCCTGTTGAATCTCCTCAGCACCCACTCGAATACAGGCAGCATCCTGGTAAATCTCCTCTGCACCCTCTCTAATCCAGACAGCATCCTGCTGAATCTCCACTGCACCCTCTCTAATCCAGACAGCATTCTGGAGAATCTCCTCTGCATGCTCTCTAATCCAGGCAGCATCCTGGTGAATCTCCTCTGCACCCTCTCTAATCAAGGCAGCAACCTGGTAAATCTCTTCTGCACCCTCTCGAATCCAGGCAGCATCCTGGTGAATCTCCTCTGCACCCTCCTAATCCAGGCAGCATCCTGGTAAATCTCCACCGCACCCTCTCTAATCCAGGCAGCATCCTGGTGAATCTCCTCTGCACCCTCTCTAATCCAGACAGCATCCTGGTGAAACTCCTCTGCACCCTCTCTAATCAAGACAGCATCCTGGTGAATCTCCTCTGCACCCTCTCCAATCCAGACAGCATCCTGGTGAATGTCCTCTGCACCCTCTCTAATACAGGCAGCATCCTGGTGAATCTCCTCTGCACCCTCTCTAATCCAGACAGCTTCCTGGTAAATCTCCTCTGCACCCTCTCTAATCCAGACAGCATCCTGGTGAATCTCCTCTGCACCCTCTCCAATCCAGACAGCATCCTGGTGAATGTCCTCTGCACCCTCTCTAATCCAGACAGCATTCTGGTAAATCTCCTCTGCACCCTCTCTAACCCAGACAGCATCCTGGTGAATGTCCTCTGCACCCTCTCTAATCCAGACAGCATTCTGGTAAATCTCCTCTGCACCCTCTCTAATCCAGACAGCATCCTGGTAAATCTCCTCTGCACCCTCTCCAATCCAGTCAGCATCCTGGTGAATCTCCTCTGCACCCTCCCTAATCCAGACAGCATCCTGGTGAATCTCCTCTGCACCCACACTAATCCAGACAGCATCCTGGGGAATCTACTCTGCACACTCTCTAATCCAGACAGCATCCTGGTAAATCTCCTCTGCACCCTCTCCAATCCAGTCAGCATCCTGGTGAATCTCCTCTGCACCCTCCCTAATCCAGACAGCATCCTGGTGAATCTCCTCTGCACCCACACTAATCCAGACAGCATCCTGGGGAATCTACTCTGCACACTCTCTAATCCAGACAACATCCTGGTGAATCTCCTCTGCACCCTCTCTAATTCAGACAGCTTCCTGGTAAATCTCCTCTGCACCCTCTCTAATCCAGACAGCATCCTGGTGAATCTGCACTGCTCCCTCTCTAATCCAGGCAGCATCCTGGTGAATCTCCTCTCCAACCTCTCTAATCCAGGCAGCATCCTGGTGAATCTCCTCTGTACCCTCTCTAATCCAGGCAGCATCCTGGTGAATCTCCTCTGTACCCTCTCTAATCCAGGCAGCATCCTGCTGAATCTCCTCTGCACACTCTCTAATCCAGACAGCATCCTGGTAAATCTCTTCTGCACCCTCTCTAATCCAGACAGCATCCTGGTAAATCTCTTCTGCACCCTCTCTAATCCAGACAGCATTCTGGAGAATCTCCTCTGCACCCACTCTAATCCAGACAGCATCCTGGTAAAACTCCTCTGCACCCTCTCTAATCCAGGTAGCATCCTGGTGAATCTCCTCAGCACCCTCTCTAATCCAGACAGCATCCTGGTAAATCTCCTCTGCACCCTCTCTAATCCAGTCAGCATCTTGGTGAATCTACTCTGCACCCTCTCTAATCCAGACAGCATCCTGGTGAATCTCCTCTGCACGCTCTCTAATCCAGGCAGCATCCTGGTGAATCTCCACTGCTCCCTCTCTAATCCAGGCAGCATCCCGGTGAATCTCCTCTCCAACCTCTCTAATCCAGACATAATCCTGGTGAATCTCCTCTGCACCCTCTCTAATCCAGGCAGCATCCTGGTGAATCTCCTCTGTACACTCTCTAATCCAGGCAGCATCCTGCTGAATCTCCTCTGCACACTCTCTAATCCAGACAGCATCCTGGTAAATCTCTTCTGCACCCTCTCTAATCCAGACAGCATCCTGGTAAATCTCTTCTGCACCCTCTCTAATCCAGACAGCATCCTGGTGAATCTCCTCTGGACCCTCTCTAATCCAGACAGCATCCTGGTGAATCACCTCTGCACCCTCTCTAATCCAGACAGAATCCTAGTGAATCTCCTCTGGACCCTCTCTAATCCAGGCAGCATCCTGTTGAATCTTCTATGCACCCTCTAGAGTACAGGCAGCATCCTGGTAAATCACCTCTGCACCCTCTCTAATCCAGGCAGCATCCTGTTGAATCTCCTATGCACCCTCTCGAGTACAGGCAGCATCCTGGTAAATCACCTCTGCACCCTCTCTAATCCAGACAGCATCCTGGTGAATCTCCACTGCACCCTCTCTAATCCAGGAAGCATCCTGGTGAATCTCATACGCAACCTCTCTAATTCAGGCAGCATCCTGGTGAATCTCCTCTACACCTTCTCTAATCCAGGCAACATCCTGGTGAATCTGCTCTGCACCCTCTCTAAACCAGGCAGCATCCTGGTGAATCTCCTCTCCAACCTCTCTAATCCAGAAATAATCCTGGTGAATCTCCTCTGCACCCTCTCTAATCCAGACAGCATCCTGGTGAATCTCCTCTGCACCCTCTCTAATCCAGGCAGCATCCTGGTGAATCTCCTCTGTACCCTCTCTAATCCAGGCAGCATCCTGCTGAATCTCCTCTGCACACTCTCTAATCCAGACAGCATCCTGGTAAATCTCTTCTGCACCCTCTCTAATCCAGACAGCATCCTGGTAAATCTCTTCTGCACCCTCTCTAATCCAGACAGCATCCTGGTGAATCACCTCTGCACCCTCCCTAATCCAGACAGCATCCTAGTGAATCTCCTCTGCACCCTCTCTAATCCAGGCAGCATCCTGTTGAATCTCCTCAGCACCCACTCGAATACAGGCAGCATCCTGGTAAATCTCCTCTGCACCCTCTCTAATCCAGACAGCATCCTGCTGAATCTCCACTGCACCCTCTCTAATCCAGACAGCATTCTGGAGAATCTCCTCTGCATGCTCTCTAATCCAGGCAGCATCCTGGTGAATCTCCTCTGCACCCTCTCTAATCCAGGCAGCAACCTGGTAAATCTCTTCTGCACCCTCTCGAATCCAGGCAGCATCCTGGTGAATCTCCTCTGCACCCTCTCCAATCCAGACAGCATCCTGGTGACTCTCCTCTGCACCCTCTCTAATCCAGACAGCATCCTGGTGAATGTCCTCTGCACCCTCTCTAATCCAGACAGCATTCTGGTAAATCTCCTCTGCACCCTCTCTAATCCAGACAGCATCCTGGTAAATCTCCTCTGCACCCTCTCCAATCCAGTCAGCATCCTGATGAATCTCCTCTGCACCCTCCCAAATCCAGACAGCATCCTGGTGAATCTCCTCTGCACCCACACTAATCCAGACAGCATCCTGGGGAATCTACTCTGCACACTCTCTAATCCAGACAACATCCTGGTGAATCTCCTCTGCACCCTCTCTAATCCAGACAGCTTCCTGGTAAATCTCCTCTGCACCCTCTCTAATCCAGACAGCAGCCTGGTGAATCTCCACTGCACCCTCTCCAATCAGGCAGCATCCTGGTGACTCTCCTCTGCACCCTCTCTAATCCAGACAGCATCCTGGTAAATCTCCTCTGCACCCTCTCCAATCCAGACAGCATCCTGGTGACTCTCCTCTGTACACTCTCTAATCCAGGCAGCATCCTGGTGAATGTCCTCTGCACCCTCTCTAATCCAGACAGCATTCTGGTAAATCTCCTCTGCACCCTCTCTAATCCAGGCAGCATCCTGGTGAATCTCCTCTGTATCCTCTCTAATCCAGACAGCATCCTGGTGAATCTCCTCTGCACGCTCTCTAATTCAGGCAGCATCCTGGTGAATCTGCACTGCTCCCTCTCTAATCCAGGCAGCATCCTGGTGAATCTCCTCTCCAACCTCTCTAATCCAGACATAATCCTGGTGAATCTCCTCTGCACCCTCTCTAATCCAGGCAGCATCCTGGTGAATCTCCTCTGCACACTCTCTAATCCAGACAGCATCCTGGTAAATCTCTTCTGCACCCTCTCTAATCCAGACAGCATCCTGCTGAATCTCCACTGCACCCTCTCTAATCCAGACAGCATTCTGGAGAATCTCCTCTGCATGCTCTCTAATCCAGGCAGCATCCTGGTGAATCTCCTCTGCACCCTCTCTAATCAAGGCAGCAACCTGGTAAATCTCTTCTGCACCCTCTCGAATCCAGGCAGCATCCTGGTGAATCTCCTCTGCACCCTCCTAATCCAGGCAGCATCCTGGTAAATCTCCACCGCACCCTCTCTAATCCAGGCAGCATCCTGGTGAATCTCCTCTGCACCCTCTCTAATCCAGACAGCATCCTGGTGAAACTCCTCTGCACCCTCTCTAATCAAGACAGCATCCTGGTGAATCTCCTCTGCACCCTCTCCAATCCAGACAGCATCCTGGTGAATGTCCTCTGCACCCTCTCTAATACAGGCAGCATCCTGGTGAATCTCCTCTGCACCCTCTCTAATCCAGACAGCTTCCTGGTAAATCTCCTCTGCACCCTCTCTAATCCAGACAGCATCCTGGTGAATCTCCTCTGCACCCTCTCCAATCCAGACAGCATCCTGGTGAATGTCCTCTGCACCCTCTCTAATCCAGACAGCATTCTGGTAAATCTCCTCTGCACCCTCTCTAACCCAGACAGCATCCTGGTGAATGTCCTCTGCACCCTCTCTAATCCAGACAGCATTCTGGTAAATCTCCTCTGCACCCTCTCTAATCCAGACAGCATCCTGGTAAATCTCCTCTGCACCCTCTCCAATCCAGTCAGCATCCTGGTGAATCTCCTCTGCACCCTCCCTAATCCAGACAGCATCCTGGTGAATCTCCTCTGCACCCACACTAATCCAGACAGCATCCTGGGGAATCTACTCTGCACACTCTCTAATCCAGACAGCATCCTGGTAAATCTCCTCTGCACCCTCTCCAATCCAGTCAGCATCCTGGTGAATCTCCTCTGCACCCTCCCTAATCCAGACAGCATCCTGGTGAATCTCCTCTGCACCCACACTAATCCAGACAGCATCCTGGGGAATCTACTCTGCACACTCTCTAATCCAGACAACATCCTGGTGAATCTCCTCTGCACCCTCTCTAATTCAGACAGCTTCCTGGTAAATCTCCTCTGCACCCTCTCTAATCCAGACAGCATCCTGGTGAATCTGCACTGCTCCCTCTCTAATCCAGGCAGCATCCTGGTGAATCTCCTCTCCAACCTCTCTAATCCAGGCAGCATCCTGGTGAATCTCCTCTGTACCCTCTCTAATCCAGGCAGCATCCTGGTGAATCTCCTCTGTACCCTCTCTAATCCAGGCAGCATCCTGCTGAATCTCCTCTGCACACTCTCTAATCCAGACAGCATCCTGGTAAATCTCTTCTGCACCCTCTCTAATCCAGACAGCATCCTGGTAAATCTCTTCTGCACCCTCTCTAATCCAGACAGCATTCTGGAGAATCTCCTCTGCACCCACTCTAATCCAGACAGCATCCTGGTAAAACTCCTCTGCACCCTCTCTAATCCAGGTAGCATCCTGGTGAATCTCCTCAGCACCCTCTCTAATCCAGACAGCATCCTGGTAAATCTCCTCTGCACCCTCTCTAATCCAGTCAGCATCTTGGTGAATCTACTCTGCACCCTCTCTAATCCAGACAGCATCCTGGTGAATCTCCTCTGCACGCTCTCTAATCCAGGCAGCATCCTGGTGAATCTCCACTGCTCCCTCTCTAATCCAGGCAGCATCCCGGTGAATCTCCTCTCCAACCTCTCTAATCCAGACATAATCCTGGTGAATCTCCTCTGCACCCTCTCTAATCCAGGCAGCATCCTGGTGAATCTCCTCTGTACACTCTCTAATCCAGGCAGCATCCTGCTGAATCTCCTCTGCACACTCTCTAATCCAGACAGCATCCTGGTAAATCTCTTCTGCACCCTCTCTAATCCAGACAGCATCCTGGTAAATCTCTTCTGCACCCTCTCTAATCCAGACAGCATCCTGGTGAATCTCCTCTGGACCCTCTCTAATCCAGACAGCATCCTGGTGAATCACCTCTGCACCCTCTCTAATCCAGACAGAATCCTAGTGAATCTCCTCTGGACCCTCTCTAATCCAGGCAGCATCCTGTTGAATCTTCTATGCACCCTCTAGAGTACAGGCAGCATCCTGGTAAATCACCTCTGCACCCTCTCTAATCCAGGCAGCATCCTGTTGAATCTCCTATGCACCCTCTCGAGTACAGGCAGCATCCTGGTAAATCACCTCTGCACCCTCTCTAATCCAGACAGCATCCTGGTGAATCTCCACTGCACCCTCTCTAATCCAGGAAGCATCCTGGTGAATCTCATACGCAACCTCTCTAATTCAGGCAGCATCCTGGTGAATCTCCTCTACACCTTCTCTAATCCAGGCAACATCCTGGTGAATCTGCTCTGCACCCTCTCTAAACCAGGCAGCATCCTGGTGAATCTCCTCTCCAACCTCTCTAATCCAGAAATAATCCTGGTGAATCTCCTCTGCACCCTCTCTAATCCAGACAGCATCCTGGTGAATCTCCTCTGCACCCTCTCTAATCCAGGCAGCATCCTGGTGAATCTCCTCTGTACCCTCTCTAATCCAGGCAGCATCCTGCTGAATCTCCTCTGCACACTCTCTAATCCAGACAGCATCCTGGTAAATCTCTTCTGCACCCTCTCTAATCCAGACAGCATCCTGGTAAATCTCTTCTGCACCCTCTCTAATCCAGACAGCATCCTGGTGAATCACCTCTGCACCCTCCCTAATCCAGACAGCATCCTAGTGAATCTCCTCTGCACCCTCTCTAATCCAGGCAGCATCCTGTTGAATCTCCTCAGCACCCACTCGAATACAGGCAGCATCCTGGTAAATCTCCTCTGCACCCTCTCTAATCCAGACAGCATCCTGCTGAATCTCCACTGCACCCTCTCTAATCCAGACAGCATTCTGGAGAATCTCCTCTGCATGCTCTCTAATCCAGGCAGCATCCTGGTGAATCTCCTCTGCACCCTCTCTAATCCAGGCAGCAACCTGGTAAATCTCTTCTGCACCCTCTCGAATCCAGGCAGCATCCTGGTGAATCTCCTCTGCACCCTCTCCAATCCAGACAGCATCCTGGTGACTCTCCTCTGCACCCTCTCTAATCCAGACAGCATCCTGGTGAATGTCCTCTGCACCCTCTCTAATCCAGACAGCATTCTGGTAAATCTCCTCTGCACCCTCTCTAATCCAGACAGCATCCTGGTAAATCTCCTCTGCACCCTCTCCAATCCAGTCAGCATCCTGATGAATCTCCTCTGCACCCTCCCAAATCCAGACAGCATCCTGGTGAATCTCCTCTGCACCCACACTAATCCAGACAGCATCCTGGGGAATCTACTCTGCACACTCTCTAATCCAGACAACATCCTGGTGAATCTCCTCTGCACCCTCTCTAATCCAGACAGCTTCCTGGTAAATCTCCTCTGCACCCTCTCTAATCCAGACAGCAGCCTGGTGAATCTCCACTGCACCCTCTCCAATCAGGCAGCATCCTGGTGACTCTCCTCTGCACCCTCTCTAATCCAGACAGCATCCTGGTAAATCTCCTCTGCACCCTCTCCAATCCAGACAGCATCCTGGTGACTCTCCTCTGTACACTCTCTAATCCAGGCAGCATCCTGGTGAATGTCCTCTGCACCCTCTCTAATCCAGACAGCATTCTGGTAAATCTCCTCTGCACCCTCTCTAATCCAGGCAGCATCCTGGTGAATCTCCTCTGTATCCTCTCTAATCCAGACAGCATCCTGGTGAATCTCCTCTGCACGCTCTCTAATTCAGGCAGCATCCTGGTGAATCTGCACTGCTCCCTCTCTAATCCAGGCAGCATCCTGGTGAATCTCCTCTCCAACCTCTCTAATCCAGACATAATCCTGGTGAATCTCCTCTGCACCCTCTCTAATCCAGGCAGCATCCTGGTGAATCTCCTCTGCACACTCTCTAATCCAGACAGCATCCTGGTAAATCTCTTCTGCACCCTCTCTAATCCAGACAGCATCCTGGTAAATCTCTTCTGCACCCTCTCTAATCCAGACAGCATCCTGGTGAATCTCCTCTGGACCCTCTCTAAACCAGACAGCATCCTGGTGAATCACTGCACCCTCTCTAATCCAGACAGAATCCTAGTGAATCTCCTCTGGACCCTCTCTAATCCAGGCAGCATTCTGTTGAATCTTCTATGCACCCTCTAGAGTACAGGCAGCATCCTGGTAAATCACCTCTGCACCCTCTCTAATCCAGGCAGCATCCTGTTGAATCTCCTATGCACCCTCTCGAGTACAGGCAGCATCCTGGTAAATCACCTCTGCACCCTCTCTAATCCAGGTAGCATCCTGGTGAATCTCATACGCAACCTCTCTAATTCAGGCAGCATCCTGGTGAATCTCCTCTACACCTTCTCTAATCCAGGCAACATCCTGGTGAATCTGCTCTGCACCCTCTCTAATCCAGGCAGCATCCTGGTGAATCTCCTCTCCAACCTCTCTAATCCAGAAATAATCCTGGTGAATCTCCTCTGCACCCTCTCTAATCCAGACAGCATCCTGGTGAATCTCCTCTGCACCTCTCTAATCCAGGCAGCATCCTGGTGAATCTCCTCTGTACCCTCTCTAATCCAGGCAGAATCCTGCTGAATCTCCTCTGCACACTCTCTAATCCAGACAGCATCCTGGTAAATCTCTTCTGCACCCTCTCTAATCCAGACAGCATCCTGGTAAATCTCTTCTGCACCCTCTCTAATCCAGACAGCATCCTGGTGAATCACCTCTGCACCCTCTCTAATCCAGACAGAATCCTAGTGAATCTCCTCTGGACCCTCTCTAATCCAGGCAGCATCCTGTTGAATCTTCTATGCACCCTCTCGAGTACAGGCAGCATCCTTCTAAATCACCTCTGCACCCTCTCTAATCCAGACAGCATCCTGGTGAATCTCCACTGCACCCTCTCTAATCCAGGAAGCATCCTGGTGAATCTCATACGCAACCTATCTAATTCAGGCAGCATCCTGGTGAATGTCCTCTACACCTTCTCTAATCCAGGCAACATCCTGGTGAATCTGCTCTGCACCCTCTCTAATCCAGGCAGCATGCTAGTGAATCTCCTCTGCACCCTCTCTAATCCAGACAGCATCCTGGTGAATCTCCTCTGTATCCTCTCTAATCCAGACAGCAACCTGGTAAATCTCATCTGCACCCTCTCTAATCCAGGCAGCATCCTGGTAAATCTCCACCGCACCCTCTCTAATCGAGGCAGCATCTTGGTAAATCTCCACCGCACCCTCTCTAATCCAGGCAGCATCTTGGTGAATCTACTCTGCACCCTCTCTAATCCAGACAGCATCCTGGTGAATCTCCACTGCACCATCTCTAATCCAGACAGCATCCTGGTAACTCTCCACTGCACCATCTCTAATCCAGGCAGCATCCTGGTGAATATCCTCTGCACCCTCTCTAATCCAGACAACATCCTGGTGAATCTCCTCTCAACCTCTCTAATCCAGACAGCATCCTGGTAACTCTCCACTGCACCCTCTCTAATCCAGGCAGCATCCTGGTGAATCTCCTCTGGACCCTCTCTAATCAAGACAGCATACTGCTGAATCACCTCTGCACCCTCTCTAATCCAGGCAGCAACCTGGTAAATCTCTTCAGCACCCTCTCTAATCCAGACAGCATCCTGGTGAATCTCCTATGAATCCTCTCTAATCCAGACAGCATACTGGTGAATCACCTCTGCACCCTCTCTATTCCAGGCAGCATCCTGGTAAATCTCTACTGCACCCTCTCTAATCCAGTCAGCATCCTGGTGAATCTCCTATGAATCCTCTCTAATCCAGACAGCATCCTGGTGAATCTCCTCTGCACCCTCTCTAATGCAGACAGCATCCTGGTGAATCACCTCGGCGTCCTCTCTAATCCAGGCAGCATCCTGGTGAAACTCCTCTGCACCCTCTCTAATCAAGACAGCATCCTGCTGAATTTCCTCTGCACAAGCTCTAATCGAGACAGCATCCTGGTGAATCTCCTCTGCACCCTCTCCAATCCAGTCAGCATCCTGGTGAATCTCCTCTGCACCCTCCCTAATCCAGACAGCATCCTGGTGAATCTCCTCTGCACCCACACTAATCCAGACAGCATCCTGGGGAATCTACTCTGCACACTCTCTAATCCAGACAACATCCTGGTGAATCTCCTCTGCACCCTCTCTAATCCAGACAGCATCCTGGTGAATCTCCTCTGCACCCTCTCTAATCAGGACAGCATCCTGGTGACTCTCCTCTGCACCCTCTCTAATCCAGACAGCATCCTGGTAAATCTCCTCTGCACCCTCTCCAATCCAGACAGCATCCTGGTGACTCTCCTCTGCACCCTCTCTAATCCAGGCAGCATCCTGGTGAATCTCCTCTGCACCCTCTCCAATCAGGACAGCATCCTGGTGACTCTCCTCTGCACCCTCTCTAATCCAGACAGCATCCTGGTAAATCTCCTCTGCACCCTCTCCAATCCAGACAGCATCCTGGTGACTCTCCTCTGCACCCTCTCTAATCCAGGCAGCATCCTGGTGAATCTCCTCCCCAACCTCTCTAATCCAGACAGCATCCTGGTAAATCTCCTCTGCACCCTCTCTAATCCAGACAGCATCCTGGTAAATCTCCTCTGCACCCTCTCTAATCAAGACAGCATCCTGCTGAATTTCCTCTGCACAAGCTCTAATCGAGACAGCATCCTGGTGAATCTCCTCTGCACCCTCTCTAATACAGGCAGCATCTTGGTGAATCTACTCTGCACCCTCTCTAATCCAGACAGCATCCTGGTGAATCTCCTCTGTACCCTCTCTAATCCAGGCAGCATCCTGCTGAATCTCCTCTGCACACTCTCTAATCCAGACAGCATCCTGGTAAATCTCCTCTGCACCCTCTCTAATCCAGTCAGCATCTTGGTGAATTTACTCTGCACCCTCTCTAATCCAGACAGCATCCTGGTGAATCTCCTCTGCACGCTCTCTAATCCAGGCAGCATCCTGGTGAATCTCCTCTGCACCCTCTCTAATCCAGTCAGCATCTTGGTGAATTTACTCTGCACCCTCTCTAATCCAGACAGCATCCTGGTGAATCTCCTCTGCACGCTCTCTAATCCAGGCAGCATCCTGGTGAATCTCCTCTGCACCCTCTCTAATCCAGGCAGCATCCTGGTGAATCTCCTCTGTACCCTCTCTAATCCAGGCAGCATCCTGCTGAATCTCCTCTGCACACTCTCTAATCCAGACAGCATCCTGGTAAATCTCTTCTGCACCCTCTCTAATCCAGACAGCATCCTGGTAAATCTCTTCTGCACCCTCTCTAATCCAGACAGCATCCTGGTGAATCACCTCTGCACCCTCTCTAATCCAGACAGAATCCTATTGAATCTCCTCTGGACCCTCTCTAATCCAGGCAGCATCCTGTTGAATCTTCTATGCACCCTCTCGAGTACAGGCAGCATCCTGGTAAAACACCTCTGCACCCTCTCTAATCCAGACAGCATCCTGGTGAATCTCCACTGCACCCTCTCTAATCCAGGCAGCATTCTGTCGAATCTCCTCTGCACGCTCTCTAATCCAGGCAGCATTCAGTCGAATCTCCTCTGCACCCTCTCTAATCCAGACAGCATCCTGGTAAATCTCCTCTGTACCCTCTCCAATCCAGACAGCATCATGGTGACTCTCCTCTGCACCCTCTCTAATCCAGGCAGCATCCTGGTGAATCTCCTCAGCACCCTCTCTGATCCAGACAGCATCCTGGTAAAACTCCTCTGCACCCTCTCTAATCCAGGCAGCATCCTGGTGAATCTCCTCTGCACCCTCTCTAATCCAGACAGCATCCTGGTGAATCTCCTCTGCACCCTCTCTAATCCAGACAGCATTCTGGTGAATCTCCTCTGCACGCTCTCTAATCCAGGCAGCATCCTGGTGAATCTCCACTGCTCCCTCTCTAATCCAGGCAGAATCCCGGTGAATCTCCTCTCCAACCACTCTAATCCAGACATAATCCTGGTGAATCTCCTCTGCACCCTCTCTAATCCAGGCAGCATCTTGGTGAATCTACTCTGCACCCCCTCTAATCCAGGCAGCATCCTGGTGAATCTCCTCTGTACCCTCTCTAATCCAGGCAGCATCCTGCTGAATCTCCTCTGCACACTCTCTAATCCAGACAGCATCCTGGTAAATCTCTTCTGCACCCTCTCTAATCCAGACAACATCCTGGTAAATCTCTACTGCACCCTCTCTAATCCAGACAGCATTCTGGAGAATCTCCTCTGCACCCACTCTAATCCAGACAGCATCCTGGTGAATCACCTCTGCACCCTCTCTAATCCAGACAGAATCCTAGTGAATCTCCTCTGCACCCTCTCTAATCCAGACAGAATCCTGGTGAATCACCTCTGCACCCTCTCTAATCCAGACAGAATCCTAGTGAATCTCCTCTGCACCCTCTCTAATCCAGGCAGCATCCTGGTAAATCTCTTCTGCACCCTCTCTAATCCAGGCAGCATCCTGGTGAATCAATTCTGCACCCTCTCTAATCCAGACAGTATCCTGGTAGATCTCCTCTGCACCCTCTCGAGTACAGGCAGCATCCTGGTAAATCACCTCAGCACCCTCTCTAATCCAGACAGCATCCTGGTGAATCTCCTCTACACCTTCTCTAATCCAGGCAACATCCTGGTGAATCTGCTCTGCACCCTCTCTAATCCAGGCAGCATCCTGGTAAATCTCCTCTGCACGCTCTCTAATCCAGGCAGCATCCTGGTGAATCTCCTCTGCACCCTCTCTAATCCAGGCAGCATCCTGGTGAATCTCCTCTGTATCCTCTCTAATCCAGACAGCAACCTGGTGAATCTCCTCAGCACCCTCTCTAATCCAGGCAGCATCTTGGTGAATCTACTCTGCACCCTCTCTAATCCAGACAGCATCGTGGTGAATCTCCTCTGCACGCTCTCTAATCCAGGCAGCATCCTGGTGAATCTCCACTGCTCCCTCTCTAATCCAGGCAGAATCCCGGTGAATCTCCTCTCCAACCTCTCTAATCCAGACATAATCCTGATGAATCTCCTCTGCACCCTCTCTAATCCAGGCAGCATCTTGGTGAATCTACTCTGCACCCTCTCTAATCCAGGCAGCAACCTGGTAAATCTCTTCTGCACCCTCTCTAATCCAGGCAGCATCCTGGTGAATCTCCTCTGTATCCTCTCTAATCCAGACAGCAACCTGGTGAATCTCCTCAGCACCCTCTCTGATCCAGACAGCATCCTGGTAAAACTCCTCTGCACCCTCTCTAATCCAGGCAGCATCCTGGTGATTCTCCTCAGCACCCTATCTAATCCAGACAGCATCCTGGTAAATCTCCTCTGCACCCTCTCTAATCCAGGCAGCATCTTGGTGAATTTACTCTGCACCCTCTCTAATCCAGACAGCATCCTGGTGAATCTCCTCTGCACGCTCTCTAATCCAGGCAGCATCCTGGTGAATCTCCACTGCTCCCTCTCAAATCCAGGCAGAATCCCGGTGTATCTCCTCTCCAACCTCTCTAATCCAGACATAATCCTGGTGAATCTCCTCTGCAGCCTCTCTAATCCAGGCAGCAGCTTGGTGAATCTACTCTGCACCCTCTCTAATCCAGGCAGCAACCTGGTAAATCTCTTCTGCACCCTCTCTAATCCAGGCAGCATCCTGGTGAATCTCCTCTGTATCCTCTCTAATCCAGACAGCAACCTGGTGAATCTCCTCAGCACCCTCTCTGATCCAGACAGCATCCTGGTAAAACTCCTCTGCACCCTCTCTAATCCAGGCAGCATCCTGGTGATTCTCCTCAGCACCCTATCTAATCCAGACAGCATCCTGGTAAATCTCCTCTGCACCCTCTCTAATCCAGGCAGCATCTTGGTGAATTTACTCTGCACCCTCTCTAATCCAGACAGCATCCTGGTGAATCTCCTCTGCACGCTCTCTAATCCAGGCAGCATCCTGGTGAATCTCCACTGCTCCCTCTCAAATCCAGGCAGAATCCCGGTGTATCTCCTCTCCAACCTCTCTAATCCAGACATAATCCTGGTGAATCTCCTCTGCAGCCTCTCTAATCCAGGCAGCAGCTTGGTGAATCTACTCTGCACCCTCTCTAATCCAGGCAGCAACCTGGTAAATCTCTTCTGCACCCTCTCAAATCCAGGCAGCATCCAGGTGAATCTCCTATGAATCCTCTCTAATCCAGACAGCATCCTGGTGAATCACCTCTGCACCCTCCTAATCCAGGCAACATCCTGGTAAATCTCCACCGCACCCTCTCTAATCCAGGCAGCATCCTGGTGAATCTCCTCTGCACCCTCTCTAATCCAGGCAGCATCCTGGTAAATCTGCTCTGCACCCTCTCTAATCCAGGCAGCATCCTGGTGAATCTCCTCTGCACCCTCTCTAATCAAGACAGCATCCTGGTAAATCTCCTCTCCACCCTCTCTAATCCAGACAGCTTCCTGGTAAATCTCCTCTCCACCCTCTCTAATCCAGACAGCATCCTGGTGGATCTCCTCTGCACCCTCTCCAATCCAGACAGCATCCTGGTGACTCTCCTCTGCACCCTCTCTAATCCAGACAGCATCCTGGTGAATGTCCTCTGCACCCTCTCTAATCCAGACAGCTTCCTGGTAAATCTCCTCTCCACCCTCTCTAATCCAGACAGCATCCTGGTGGATCTCCTCTGCACCCTCTCCAATCCAGGCAGCATCCTGGTGACTCTCCTCTGCACCCTCTCTAATCCAGACAGCATCCTGGTGAATGTCCTCTGCACCCTCTCTAATCCAGACAGCATTCTGGTAAATCTCCTCTGCACCCTCTCTAATCCAGACAGCATCCTGGTAAATCTCCTCTGCGCCCTCTCCAATCCAGTCTGCATCCTGGTGAATCTCCTCTGCACCCTCTCTAATCCAGACAGCATCCTGGTGAATCTCCTCTGCACCCACACTAATCCAGGCAGCAACCTGGTAAATCTCTTCTGCACCCTCTCGAATCCAGGCAGCATCCTGGTGAATCTCCTATGAATCCTCTCTAATCCAGACATCATCCTGGTGAATCACCTCTGCACCCTCCTAATCCAGGCAACATCCTGGTAAATCTCCACCGCACCCTCTCTAATCCAGGCAGCATCCTGGTGAATCTCCTCTGTATCCTCTCTAATCCAGACAGCATCCTGGTGAATCTCCTCTGCACCCTCTCGAATCCAGACAGCATCCTGGTGAATCTCCTCTGTATCCTCTCTAATCCAGACAGCGTCCTGGTGAATCTCCTCAGCACCCTCTCTGATCCAGACAGCATCCTGGTAAAACTCCTCTGCACCCTCTCTAATCCAGGCAGCATCCTGGTGAATCTCCTCAGCACCCTATCTAATCCAGACAGCATCCTGGTAAATCTCCTCTGCACCCTCTCTAATCCAGGCAGCATCTTGGTGAATCTACTCTGCACCCTCTCTAATCCAGACAGCATCCTGGTGAATCTCCTCTGCACGCTCTCTAATCCAGGCAGCATCCTGGTGAATCTCCACTGCTCCCTCTCAAATCCAGGCAGAATCCCGGTGTATCTCCTCTCCAACCTCTCTAATCCAGACATAATCCTGGTGAATCTCCTCTGCAGCCTCTCTAATCCAGGCAGCAGCTTGGTGAATCTACTCTGCACCCTCTCTAATCCAGGCAGCAACCTGGTAAATCTCTTCTGCACCCTCTCAAATCCAGGCAGCATCCAGGTGAATCTCCTATGAATCCTCTCTAATCCAGACAGCATCCTGGTGAATCACCTCTGCACCCTCCTAATCCAGGCAACATCCTGGTAAATCTCCACCGCACCCTCTCTAATCCAGGCAGCATCCTGGTGAATCTCCTCTGCACCCTCTCTAATCCAGGCAGCATCCTGGTAAATCTGCTCTGCACCCTCTCTAATCCAGGCAGCATCCTGGTGAATCTCCTCTGCACCCTCTCTAATCAAGACAGCATCCTGCTGAATTTCCTCTGCACAAGCTCTAATCGAGACAGCATCCTGGTGAATCTCCTCTGCACCCTCTCTAATACAGGCAGCATCCTGGTGAATCTCCTCTGCACCCTCTCTAATCCAGACAGCTTCCTGGTAAATCTCCTCTCCACCCTCTCTAATCCAGACAGCATCCTGGTGGATCTCCTCTGCACCCTCTCCAATCCAGACAGCATCCTGGTGACTCTCCTCTGCACCCTCTCTAATCCAGACAGCATCCTGGTGAATGTCCTCTGCACCCTCTCTAATCCAGACAGCTTCCTGGTAAATCTCCTCTCCACCCTCTCTAATCCAGACAGCATCCTGGTGGATCTCCTCTGCACCCTCTCCAATCCAGACAGCATCCTGGTGACTCTCCTCTGCACCCTCTCTAATCCAGACAGCATCCTGGTGAATGTCCTCTGCACCCTCTCTAATCCAGACAGCATTCTGGTAAATCTCCTCTGCACCCTCTCTAATCCAGACAGCATCCTGGTAAATCTCCTCTGCGCCCTCTCCAATCCAGTCTGCATCCTGGTGAATCTCCTCTGCACCCTCTCTAATCCAGACAGCATCCTGGTGAATCTCCTCTGCACCCACACTAATCCAGGCAGCAACCTGGTGAATCTCCTCTGCACCCTCTCTAATCCAGACAGCATCCTGGTGAATCTCCTCTGCACCCACACTAATCCAGGCAGCAACCTGGTAAATCTCTTCTGCACCCTCTCGAATCCAGGCAGCATCCTGGTGAATCTCCTATGAATCCTCTCTAATCCAGACAGCATCCTGGTGAATCACCTCTGCACCCTCCTAATCCAGGCAACATCCTGGTAAATCTCCACCGCACCCTCTCTAATCCAGGCAGCATCCTGGTGAATCTCCTCTGTATCCTCTCTAATCCAGACAGCATCCTGGTGAATCTCCTCTGCACCCTCTCGAATCCAGACAGCATCCTGGTGAATCTCCTCTGTATCCTCTCTAATCCAGACAGCGTCCTGGTGAATCTCCTCAGCACCCTCTCTGATCCAGACAGCATCCTGGTAAAACTCCTCTGCACCCTCTCTAATCCAGGCAGCATCCTGGTGAATCTCCTCAGCACCCTATCTAATCCAGACAGCATCCTGGTAAATCTCCTCTGCACCCTCTCTAATCCAGGCAGCATCTTGGTGAATCTACTCTGCACCCTCTCTAATCCAGACAGCATCCTGGTGAATCTCCTCTGCACGCTCTCTAATCCAGGCAGCATCCTGGTGAATCTCCACTGCTCCCTCTCAAATCCAGGCAGAATCCCGGTGTATCTCCTCTCCAACCTCTCTAATCCAGACATAATCCTGGTGAATCTCCTCTGCAGCCTCTCTAATCCAGGCAGCAGCTTGGTGAATCTACTCTGCACCCTCTCTAATCCAGGCAGCAACCTGGTAAATCTCTTCTGCACCCTCTCAAATCCAGGCAGCATCCAGGTGAATCTCCTATGAATCCTCTCCAATCCAGACAGCATCCTGGTGAATCACCTCTGCACCCTCCTAATCCAGGCAACATCTTGGTAAATCTCCACCGCACCCTCTCTAATCCAGGCAGCATCCTGGTGAATCTCCTCTGCACCCTCTCTAATCCAGGCAGCATCCTGGT
This sequence comes from Hypanus sabinus, assembly GCF_030144855.1. Lineage (NCBI taxonomy): Eukaryota > Metazoa > Chordata > Chondrichthyes > Myliobatiformes > Dasyatidae > Hypanus > Hypanus sabinus. The sequence continues at coordinate 26,496 of NW_026779235.1, forward strand.
AAATCTGCTCTGCACCCTCTCTAATCCAGGCAGCATCCTGGTGAATCTCCTCTGCACCCTCTCTAATCAAGACAGCATCCTGCTGAATTTCCTCTGCACAAGCTCTAATCGAGACAGCATCCTGGTGAATCTCCTCTGCACCCTCTCTAATACAGGCAGCATCCTGGTGAATCTCCTCTGCACCCTCTCTAATCCAGACAGCTTCCTGGTAAATCTCCTCTCCACCCTCTCTAATCCAGACAGCATCCTGGTGGATCTCCTCTGCACCCTCTCCAATCCAGACAGCATCCTGGTGACTCTCCTCTGCACCCTCTCTAATCCAGACAGCATCCTGGTGAATGTCCTCTGCACCCTCTCTAATCCAGACAGCTTCCTGGTAAATCTCCTCTCCACCCTCTCTAATCCAGACAGCATCCTGGTGGATCTCCTCTGCACCCTCTCCAATCCAGACAGCATCCTGGTGACTCTCCTCTGCACCCTCTCTAATCCAGACAGCATCCTGGTGAATGTCCTCTGCACCCTCTCTAATCCAGACAGCATTCTGGTAAATCTCCTCTGCACCCTCTCTAATCCAGACAGCATCCTGGTAAATCTCCTCTGCGCCCTCTCCAATCCAGTCTGCATCCTGGTGAATCTCCTCTGCACCCTCTCTAATCCAGACAGCATCCTGGTGAATCTCCTCTGCACCCACACTAATCCAGGCAGCAACCTGGTAAATCTCTTCTGCACCCTCTCGAATCCAGGCAGCATCCTGGTGAATCTCCTATGAATCCTCTCTAATCCAGACAGCATCCTGGTGAATCACCTCTGCACCCTCCTAATCCAGGCAACATCCTGGTAAATCTCCACCGCACCCTCTCTAATCCAGGCAGCATCCTGGTGAATCTCCTCTGTATCCTCTCTAATCCAGACAGCATCCTGGTGAATCTCCTCTGCACCCTCTCGAATCCAGACAGCATCCTGGTGAATCTCCTCTGTATCCTCTCTAATCCAGACAGCGTCCTGGTGAATCTCCTCAGCACCCTCTCTGATCCAGACAGCATCCTGGTAAAACTCCTCTGCACCCTCTCTAATCCAGGCAGCATCCTGGTGAATCTCCTCAGCACCCTATCTAATCCAGACAGCATCCTGGTAAATCTCCTCTGCACCCTCTCTAATCCAGGCAGCATCTTGGTGAATCTACTCTGCACCCTCTCTAATCCAGACAGCATCCTGGTGAATCTCCTCTGCACGCTCTCTAATCCAGGCAGCATGCTGGTGAATCTCCACTGCTCCCTCTCTAATCCAGGCAGAATCCCGGTGAATCTCCTCTCCAACCTCTCTAATCCAGACATAATCCTGGTGAATCTCCTATGAATCCTCTCTAATCCAGACAGCATCCTGGTGAATCACCTCTGCACCCTCCTAATCCAGGCAACATCCTGGTAAATCTCCACCGCACCCTCTCTAATCCAGGCAGCATCCTGGTGAATCTCCACCGCACCCTCTCTAATCAAGACAGCATCCTGCTGAATTTCCTCTGCACAAGCTCTAATCGAGACAGCATCCTGGTGAATCTCCTCTGCACCCTCTCTAATACAGGCAGCATCCTGGTGAATCTCCTCTGCACCCTCTCTAATCCAGACAGCTTCCTGGTAAATCTCCTCTCCACCCTCTCTAATCCAGACAGCATCCTGGTGGATCTCCTCTGCACCCTCTCCAATCCAGACAGCATCCTGGTGACTCTCCTCTGCACCCTCTCTAATCCAGACAGCATCCTGGTGAATGTCCTCTGCACCCTCTCTAATCCAGACAGCATTCTGGTAAATCTCCTCTGCACCCTCTCTAATCCAGACAGCATCCTGGTAAATCTCCTCTGCACCCTCGCCAATCCAGTCAGCATCCTGGTGAATCTCCTCTGCACCCACACTAATCCAGACAGTATCCTGGGGAATCTACTCTGCACACTCTCTAATCCAGACAACATCCTGGTGAATCTCCTCTGCACCCTCTCTAATCCAGACAGCTTCCTGGTAAATCTCCTCTGCACCCTCTCTAATCCAGACAGCATCCTGGTGAATCTCCACCGCACCCTCTCCAATCCAGACAGCATCCTGGTGACTCTCCTCTGCACCCTCTCTAATCCAGACAGCATCCTGGTGAATGTCCTCTGCATCCTCTCTAATCCAGACAGCATTCTGGTAAAACTCCTCTGCACCCTCTCTAATCCAGACAGCATCCTGGTAAATCTCCTCTGCACCTTCTCCAATCCAGACAGCATCCTGGTGACTGTCCTCTGCACCCTCTCTAATCCAGGCAGCATCCTGGTGAATCTCCTCAGCACCCTCTCTGATCCAGACAGCATCCTGGTAAAACTCCTCTGCACCCTCTCTAATCCAGGCAGCATCCTGGTGAATCTCCTCTGCACCCTCTCTAATCCAGACAGCATCCTGGTAAATCTCCTCTGCACCCTCTCTAATCCAGGCAGCATCTTGGTGAATCTACTCTGCACCCTCTCTAATCCAGACAGCATCCTGGTGAATCTCCTCTGCACGCTCTCTAATCCAGGCAGCATCCTGGTGAATCTCCACTGCTCCCTCTCTAATCCAGGCAGCATCCCGGTGAATCTCCTCTCCAACCACTCTAATCCAGACATAATCCTGGTGAATCTCCTCTGCACCCTCTCTAATACAGGCAGCATCCTGCTGAATCTCCTCTGCACACTCTCTAATCCAGACAGCATCCTGGTGAATCACCTCTGCACCCTCTCTAATCCAGATAGCATCCTGGTAAATCTCTTCTGCACCCTCTCTAATCCAGACAGAATCCTGGTGAATCTCCTCTGCACCCTCTCTAATCCAGTCAGCATCCTGGTAAATCTCCACCGCACCCTCTCTAATCCAGACAGCATCCTGGTGAATCTCCTATGAATCCTCTCTAATCCAGACAGCATCCTGGTAAATCTCCTCTGCACCCTCCTAATAAAGGTAGCATCCTGGTAAATCTCCACAGCACCCTCCTAATCCAGGCAGCATCCTGGTAAATCTCCACCGCACCCTCTCTAATCCAGGCAGCATCCTGGTGAAACTCCTCTGCACCCTCTCTAATCCAGACAGCATCCTGGTAAATCTCCTCTGCACCCTCTCTAATCCAGGCAGCATCTTGGTGAATCTACTCTGCACCCTCTCTAATCCAGACAGCATCCTGGTGAATCTCCTCTGCACGCTCTCTAATCCAGGCAGCATCCTGGTGAATCTCCACTGCTCCCTCTCTAATCCAGGCAGCATCCCGGTGAATCTCCTCTCCAACCACTCTAATCCAGACATAATCCTGGTGAATCTACTCTGCACCCTCCTAATCCAGACAGCATCCTGGTGAATCACCTCTGCACCCTCTCTAATCCAGATAGCATCCTGGTAAATCTCTTCTGCACCCTCTCTAATCCAGACAGAATCCTGGTGAATCTCCTCTGCACCCTCTCTAATCCAGGCAGCATCCTGGTAAATCTCCACCGCACCCTCTCTAATCCAGACAGCATCCTGGTGAATCTCCTATGAATCCTCTCTAATCCAGACAGCATCCTGGTAAATCTCCTCTGCACCCTCCTAATAAAGGCAGCATCCTGGTAAATCTCCACAGCACCCTCCTAATCCAGGCAGCATCCTGGTAAATCTCCACCGCACCCTCTCTAATCCAGGCAGCATCCTGGTGAAACTCCTCTGCACCCTCTCTAATCAAGACAGCATCCTGCTGAATTTCCTCTGCACCCTCTCTAATCCAGGCAGCATTCTGGTGAATCTCCACTGCACCCTCTCTAATCCAGACAGCTTCCTGGTAAATCTCCTCTGCACCCTCTCTAATGCAGACAGCATCCTGGTGAATCTCCTCTGCACCCTCTCTAATCCAGACAGCATCCTGGTGAATCTCCTCTGCACCCACACTAATCCAGACAGCATCCTGGTGAATCTCCTCTGCACCCTCTCTAATCCAGAAAGCTTCCTGGTAAATCTGCTCTGCACCCTCTCTAATCCAGACAGCATCCCGGTGAATCTCCACTGCACCCTCTCCAATCAGGACAGCATTCTTGTGACTCTCCTCTGCACCCTCTCTAATCCAGACAGCATCCTGGTGAATGTCCTCTGCATCCTCTCTAATCCAGACAGCATTCTGGTAAATCTCCTCTGCACCCTCTCCAATCCAGACAGCATCATGGTGACTCTCCTCTGCACCCTCTCTAATCCAGGCAGCATCCTGGTGAATCTCCTCAGCACCCTCTCTAATCCAGGCAGCATTCTGTCGAATCTCCTCTGCACCCTCTCTAATCCAGGCATCATTCTGTCGAATCTCCTCTGCACCCTCTCTAATCCAGACAGCATCCTGGTAAATCTCCTCTGCACCCTCTCTAATCCAGGCAGCATCCTGGTGAATCTCCTCTGCACCCTCTCTAATCCAGACAGCATCCTGGTGAATCTCCTCTGCACGCTCTCTAATCCAGGCAGCATCCTGGTGAATCTCCACTGCTCCCTCTCTAATCCAGGCAGAATCCCGGTGAATCTCCTCTCCAACCACTCTAATCCAGACATAATCCTGGTGAATCTCCTCTGCACCCTCTCTAATCCAGGCAGCATCTTGGTGAATCTACTCTGCACCCTCTCTAATCCAGGCAGCATCCTGGTGAATCTCCTCTGTACCCTCTCTAATCCAGGCAGCATCCTGCTGAATCTCCTCTGCACACTCTCTAATCCAGACAACATCCTGGTAAATCTCTACTGCACCCTCTCTAATCCAGACAGCATTCTGGAGAATCTCCTCTGCACCCACTCTAATCCAGACAGCATCCTGGTGAATCACCTCTGCACCCTCTCTAATCCAGACAGAATCCTAGTGAATCTCCTCTGCACCCTCTCTAATCCAGACAGAATCCTGGTGAATCACCTCTGCACCCTCTCTAATCCAGACAGAATCCTAGTGAATCTCCTCTGCACCCTCTCTAATCCAGGCAGCATCCTGGTGAATCTACTCTGCACCCTCTCTAATCCAGACAGCATCCTGGTGAATCTACTCTGCACCCTCTCTAATCCAGGCAGCATCCTGGTGAATCTACTCTGCACCCTCTCTAATCCAGGCAGCATCCTGTTGAATCTTCTATGCACCCTCTCGAGTACAGGCAGCATCCTGGTAAATCACCTCAGCACCCTCTCAAATCCAGACAGCATCCTGGTGAATCTCCTCTACACCTTCTCTAATCCAGGCAACATCCTGGTGAATCTGCTCTGCAGCCTCTCTAATCCAGGCAGCATCCTGGTGAATCTCCTCAGCACCCTCTCTAATCCAGACAGCATCCTGGTAAATCTCCTCTGCACCCTCTCTAATCCAGGCAGCATCCTGGTGAATCTCCTCAGCACCCTCTCTAATCCAGACAGCATCCTGGTGAATCTCCTCTACACCTTCTCTAATCCAGGCAACATCCTGGTGAATCTGCTCTGCACCCTCTCTAATCCAGGCAGCATCCTGCTGAATCTCCTCTGCACACTCTCTAATCCAGACAACATCCTGGTAAATCTCTACTGCACCCTCTCTAATCCAGACAGCATTCTGGAGAATCTCCTCTGCACCCACTCTAATCCAGACAGCATCCTGGTGAATCACCTCTGCACCCTCTCTAATCCAGACAGAATCCTAGTGAATCTCCTCTGCACCCTCTCTAATCCAGACAGAATCCTGGTGAATCACCTCTGCACCCTCTCTAATCCAGACAGAATCCTAGCGAATCTCCTCTGCACCCTCTCTAATCCAGGCAGCATCCTGGTAAATCTCTTCTGCACCCTCTCTAATCCAGGCAGTATCCTGGTAGATCTCCTCTGCACCCTCTCTAATCCAGGCAGCATCCTGGTTAATCTCCACTGCACCCTCTCTAATCCAGACAGCATCCTGGGGAATCTACTCTGCACACACTCTAATCCAGACAGCATCCTGGTGAATCTACTCTGCACCCTCTCTAATCCAGGCAGCATCCTGGTGAATCTACTCTGCACCCTCTCTAATCCAGACAGCATCCTGGTGAATCTACTCTGCACCCTCTCTAATCCAGGCAGCATCCTGTTGAATCTTCTATGCACCCTCTCGAGTACAGGCAGCATCCTGGTAAATCACCTCAGCACCCTCTCTAATCCAGACAGCATCCTGGTGAATCTCCTCTACACCTTCTCTAATCCAGGCAACATCCTGGTGAATCTGCTCTGCACCCTCTCTAATCCAGGCAGCATCCTGGTGAATCTCCTCAGCACCCTCTCTAATCCAGACAGCATCCTGGTAAATCTCCTCTGCACCCTCTCTAATCCAGGCAGCATCCTGGTGAATCTCCTCAGCACCCTCTCTAATCCAGACAGCATCCTGGTGAATCTCCTCTACACCTTCTCTAATCCAGGCAACATCCTGGTGAATCTGCTCTGCACCCTCTCTAATCCAGGCAGCATCCTGGTGAATCTCCTCTGCACCCTCTCTAATCCAGACAGCATCCTGGTAAATCTCCTCTGCACCCTCTCTAATCCAGGCAGCATCTTGGTGAATCTACTCTGCACCCTCTCTAATCCAGACAGCATCCTGGTGAATCTCCTCTGCACGCTCTCTAATCCAGGCAGCATCCTGGTGAATCTCCACTGCTCCCTCTCTAATCCAGGCAGCATCCCGGTGAATCTCCTCTCCAACCACTCTAATCCAGACATAATCCTGGTGAATCTCCTCTGCACCCTCTCTAATACAGGCAGCATCCTGCTGAATCTCCTCTGCACACTCTCTAATCCAGACAGCATCCTGGTGAATCACCTCTGCACCCTCTCTAATCCAGATAGCATCCTGGTAAATCTCTTCTGCACCCTCTCTAATCCAGACAGAATCCTGGTGAATCTCCTCTGCACCCTCTCTAATCCAGGCAGCATCCTGGTAAATCTCCACCGCACCCTCTCTAATCCAGACAGCATCCTGGTGAATCTCCTATGAATCCTCTCTAATCCAGACAGCATCCTGGTAAATCTCCTCTGCACCCTCCTAATAAAGGCAGCATCCTGGTAAATCTCCACAGCACCCTCCTAATCCAGGCAGCATCCTGGTAAATCTCCACCGCACCCTCTCTAATCCAGGCAGCATCCTGGTGAAACTCCTCTGCACCCTCTCTAATCCAGACAGCATCCTGGTAAATCTCCTCTGCACCCTCTCTAATCCAGGCAGCATCTTGGTGAATCTACTCTGCACCCTCTCTAATCCAGACAGCATCCTGGTGAATCTCCTCTGCACGCTCTCTAATCCAGGCAGCATCCTGGTGAATCTCCACTGCTCCCTCTCTAATCCAGGCAGCATCCCGGTGAATCTCCTCTCCAACCACTCTAATCCAGACATAATCCTGGTGAATCTCCTCTGCACCCTCTCTAATACAGGCAGCATCCTGCTGAATCTCCTCTGCACACTCTCTAATCCAGACATCATCCTGGTGAATCACCTCTGCACCCTCTCTAATCCAGATAGCATCCTGGTAAATCTCTTCTGCACCCTCTCTAATCCAGACAGAATCCTGGTGAATCTCCTCTGCACCCTCTCTAATCCAGGCAGCATCCTGGTAAATCTCCACCGCACCCTCTCTAATCCAGACAGCATCCTGGTGAATCTCCTATGAATCCTCTCTAATCCAGACAGCATCCTGGTAAATCTCCTCTGCACCCTCCTAATAAAGGCAGCATCCTGGTAAATCTCCACAGCACCCTCCTAATCCAGGCAGCATCCTGGTAAATCTCCACCGCACCCTCTCTAATCCAGGCAGCATCCTGGTGAAACTCCTCTGCACCCTCTCTAATCAAGACAGCATCCTGCTGAATTTCCTCTGCACCCTCTCTAATCCAGGCAGCATTCTGGTGAATCTCCACTGCACCCTCTCTAATCCAGACAGCTTCCTGGTAAATCTCCTCTGCACCCTCTCTAATGCAGACAGCATCCTGGTGAATCTCCTCTGCACCCTCTCTAATCCAGACAGCATCCTGGTGAATCTCCTCTGCACCCACACTAATCCAGACAGCATCCTGGTGAATCTCCTCTGCACCCTCTCTAATCCAGAAAGCTTCCTGGTAAATCTGCTCTGCACCCTCTCTAATCCAGACAGCATCCCGGTGAATCTCCACTGCACCCTCTCCAATCAGGACAGCATTCTTGTGACTCTCCTCTGCACCCTCTCTAATCCAGACAGCATCCTGGTGAATGTCCTCTGCATCCTCTCTAATCCAGACAGCATTCTGGTAAATCTCCTCTGCACCCTCTCCAATCCAGACAGCATCATGGTGACTCTCCTCTGCACCCTCTCTAATCCAGGCAGCATCCTGGTGAATCTCCTCAGCACCCTCTCTAATCCAGGCAGCATTCTGTCGAATCTCCTCTGCACCCTCTCTAATCCAGGCATCATTCTGTCGAATCTCCTCTGCACCCTCTCTAATCCAGACAGCATCCTGGTAAATCTCCTCTGCACCCTCTCTAATCCAGGCAGCATCCTGGTGAATCTCCTCTGCACCCTCTCTAATCCAGACAGCATCCTGGTGAATCTCCTCTGCACGCTCTCTAATCCAGGCAGCATCCTGGTGAATCTCCACTGCTCCCTCTCTAATCCAGGCAGAATCCCGGTGAATCTCCTCTCCAACCACTCTAATCCAGACATAATCCTGGTGAATCTCCTCTGCACCCTCTCTAATCCAGGCAGCATCTTGGTGAATCTACTCTGCACCCTCTCTAATCCAGGCAGCATCCTGGTGAATCTCCTCTGTACCCTCTCTAATCCAGGCAGCATCCTGCTGAATCTCCTCTGCACACTCTCTAATCCAGACAACATCCTGGTAAATCTCTACTGCACCCTCTCTAATCCAGACAGCATTCTGGAGAATCTCCTCTGCACCCTCTCTAATCCAGACAGAATCCTGGTGAATCACCTCTGCACCCTCTCTAATCCAGACAGAATCCTAGTGAATCTCCTCTGCACCCTCTCTAATCCAGGCAGCATCCTGGTGAATCTACTCTGCACCCTCTCTAATCCAGACAGCATCCTGGTGAATCTACTCTGCACCCTCTCTAATCCAGGCAGCATCCTGGTGAATCTACTCTGCACCCTCTCTAATCCAGGCAGCATCCTGTTGAATCTTCTATGCACCCTCTCGAGTACAGGCAGCATCCTGGTAAATCACCTCAGCACCCTCTCAAATCCAGACAGCATCCTGGTGAATCTCCTCTACACCTTCTCTAATCCAGGCAACATCCTGGTGAATCTGCTCTGCAGCCTCTCTAATCCAGGCAGCATCCTGGTGAATCTCCTCAGCACCCTCTCTAATCCAGACAGCATCCTGGTAAATCTCCTCTGCACCCTCTCTAATCCAGGCAGCATCCTGGTGAATCTCCTCAGCACCCTCTCTAATCCAGACAGCATCCTGGTGAATCTCCTCTACACCTTCTCTAATCCAGGCAACATCCTGGTGAAACTGCTCTGCACCCTCTCTAATCCAGGCAGCATCCTGCTGAATCTCCTCTGCACACTCTCTAATCCAGACAACATCCTGGTAAATCTCTACTGCACCCTCTCTAATCCAGACAGCATTCTGGAGAATCTCCTCTGCACCCACTCTAATCCAGACAGCATCCTGGTGAATCACCTCTGCACCCTCTCTAATCCAGACAGAATCCTAGTGAATCTCCTCTGCACCCTCTCTAATCCAGACAGAATCCTGGTGAATCACCTCTGCACCCTCTCTAATCCAGACAGAATCCTAGTGAATCTCCTCTGCACCCTCTCTAATCCAGGCAGCATCCTGGTAAATCTCTTCTGCACCCTCTCTAATCCAGGCAGTATCCTGGTAGATCTCCTCTGCACCCTCTCTAATCCAGGCAGCATCCTGGTGAATCTCCACTGCACCCTCTCTAATCCAGACAGCATCCTGGGGAATCTACTCTGCACACACTCTAATCCAGACAGCATCCTGGTGAATCTACTCTGCACCCTCTCTAATCCAGGCAGCATCCTGGTGAATCTACTCTGCACCCTCTCTAATCCAGACAGCATCCTGGTGAATCTACTCTGCACCCTCTCTAATCCAGGCAGCATCCTGTTGAATCTTCTATGCACCCTCTCGAGTACAGGCAGCATCCTGGTAAATCACCTCAGCACCCTCTCTAATCCAGACAGCATCCTGGTGAATCTCCTCTACACCTTCTCTAATCCAGGCAACATCCTGGTGAATCTGCTCTGCACCCTCTCTAATCCAGGCAGCATCCTGGTGAATCTCCTCAGCACCCTCTCTAATCCAGACAGCATCCTGGTAAATCTCCTCTGCACCCTCTCTAATCCAGGCAGCATCCTGGTGAATCTCCTCTGCACCCTCTCTAATCCAGGCAGCATCCTGGTGAATCTCCTCTGCACCCTCTCTAATCCAGACAGCAACCTGGTGAATCTCCTCAGCACCCTCTCTGATCCAGACAGCATCCTGGTAAAACTCCTCTGCACCCTGTCTAATCCAGGCAGCATCCTGGTGAATCTCCTCAGCACCCTCTCTAATCCAGACAGCATCCTGGTAAATCTCCTCTGCACCCTCTCTAATCCAGGCAGCATCTTGGTGAATCTACTCTGCACCCTCTCTAATCTAGACAGCATCCTGGTGAATCTCCTCTGCACGCTCTCTAATCCAGGCAGCATCCTGGTGAATCTCCACTGCTCCCTCTCTAATCCAGGCAGAATCCCGGTGAATCTCCTGTCCAACCTGTCTAATCCAGACATAATCCTGGTGAATCTCCTCTGCACCCTCTCTAATCCAGGCAGCATCTTGGTGAATCTACTCTGCACCCTCTCTAATCCAGGCAGCAACCTGGTGAATCTCCTCTGCACCCTCTCTAATCCAGGCAGTATCCTGGTAGATCTCCTCTGCACCCTCTCTAATCCAGGCAGCATCCTGGTGAATCTCCACTGCACCCTCTCTAATCCAGACAGCATCCTGGGGAATCTACTCTGCACACACTCTAATCCAGACAGCATCCTGGTGAATCTACTCTGCACCCTCTCTAATCCAGGCAGCATCCTGGTGAATCTACTCTGCACCCTCTCTAATCCAGACAGCATCCTGGTGAATCTACTCTGCACCCTCTCTAATCCAGGCAGCATCCTGTTGAATCTTCTATGCACCCTCTCGAGTACAGGCAGCATCCTGGTGAATCTCCTCAGCACCCTCTCTAATCCAGACAGCATCCTGGTAAATCTCCTCTGCACCCTCTCTAATCCAGGCAGCATCCTGGTGAATCTCCACAGCACCCTCTCTAATCCAGACAGCATCCTGGTGAATCTCCTCTACACCTTCTCTAATCCAGGCAACATCCTGGTGAATCTGCTCTGCAGCCTCTCTAATCCAGGCAGCATCCTGGTGAATCTCCTCAGCACCCTCTCTAATCCAGACAGCATCCTGGTAAATCTCCTCTGCACCCTCTCTAATCCAGGCAGCATCCTGGTGAATCTCCTCAGCACCCTCTCTAATCCAGACAGCATCCTGGTGAATCTCCTCTACACCTTCTCTAATCCAGGCAACATCCTGGTGAATCTGCTCTGCACCCTCTCTAATCCAGGCAGCATCCTGCTGAATCTCCTCTGCACACTCTCTAATCCAGACAACATCCTGGTAAATCTCTACTGCACCCTCTCTAATCCAGACAGCATTCTGGAGAATCTCCTCTGCACCCACTCTAATCCAGACAGCATCCTGGTGAATCACCTCTGCACCCTCTCTAATCCAAACAGAATCCTAGTGAATCTCCTCTGCACCCTCTCTAATCCAGACAGAATCTTGGTGAATCACCTCTGCACCCTCTCTAATCCAGACAGAATCCTAGTGAATCTCCTCTGCACCCTCTCTAATCCAGACAGAATCCTGGTGAATCACCTCTGCACCCTCTCTAATCCAGACAGAATCCTAGTGAATCTCCTCTGCACCCTCTCTAATCCAGACAGAATCCTGGTGAATCACCTCTGCACCCTCTCTAATCCAGACAGAATCCTAGTGAATCTCCTCTGCACCCTCTCTAATCCAGGCAGCATCCTGGTAAATCTCTTCTGCACCCTCTCTAATCCAGGCAGTATCCTGGTAGATCTCCTCTGCACCCTCTCTAATCCAGGCAGCATCCTGGTGAATCTCCACTGCACCCTCTCTAATCCAGACAGCATCCTGGGGAATCTACTCTGCACACACTCTAATCCAGACAGCATCCTGGTGAATCTACTCTGCACCCTCTCTAATCCAGGCAGCATCCTGGTGAATCTACTCTGCACCCTCTCTAATCCAGACAGCATCCTGGTGAATCTACTCTGCACCCTCTCTAATCCAGGCAGCATCCTGTTGAATCTTCTATGCACCCTCTCGAGTACAGGCAGCATCCTGGTAAATCACCTCAGCACCCTCTCTAATCCAGACAGCATCCTGGTGAATCTCCTCTACACCTTCTCTAATCCAGGCAACATCCTGGTGAATCTGCTCTGCACCCTCTCTAATCCAGGCAGCATCCTGGTAAATCTCCTCTGCACCCTCTCTAATCCAGGCAGCATCCTGGTGAATCTCCTCAGCACCCTCTCTAATCCAGACAGCATCCTGGTGAATCTCCTCTACACCTTCTCTAATCCAGGCAACATCCTGGTGAATCTGCTCTGCACCCTCTCTAATCCAGGCAGCATCCTGGTGAATCTCCTCAGCACCCTCTCTAATCCAGACAGCATCCTGGTAAATCTCCTCTGCACCCTCTCTAATCCAGGCAGCATCCTGGTGAATCTCCTCAGCACCCTCTCTAATCCAGACAGCATCCTGGTGAATCTCCTCTACACCTTCTCTAATCCAGGCAACATCCTGGTGAATCTGCTCTGCAGCCTCTCTAATCCAGGCAGCATCCTGGTGAATCTCCTCAGCACCCTCTCTAATCCAGACAGCATCCTGGTAAATCTCCTCTGCACCCTCTCTAATCCAGGCAGCATCCTGGTGAATCTCCTCAGCACCCTCTCTAATCCAGACAGCATCCTGGTGAATCTCCTCTACACCTTCTCTAATCCAGGCAACATCCTGGTGAATCTGCTCTGCACCCTCTCTAATCCAGGCAGCATCCTGCTGAATCTCCTCTGCACACTCTCTAATCCAGACAACATCCTGGTAAATCTCTACTGCACCCTCTCTAATCCAGACAGCATTCTGGAGAATCTCCTCTGCACCCACTCTAATCCAGACAGCATCCTGGTGAATCACCTCTGCACCCTCTCTAATCCAGACAGAATCCTAGTGAATCTCCTCTGCACCCTCTCTAATCCAGACAGAATCCTAGTGAATCTCCTCTGCACCCTCTCTAATCCAGGCAGCATCCTGGTAAATCTCTTCTGCACCCTCTCTAATCCAGGCAGTATCCTGGTAGATCTCCTCTGCACCCTCTCTAATCCAGGCAGCATCCTGGTGAATCTCCACTGCACCCTCTCTAATCCAGACAGCATCCTGGGGAATCTACTCTGCACACACTCTAATCCAGACAGCATCCTGGTGAATCTACTCTGCACCCTCTCTAATCCAGGCAGCATCCTGGTGAATCTACTCTGCACCCTCTCTAATCCAGACAGCATCCTGGTGAATCTACTCTGCACCCTCTCTAATCCAGGCAGCATCCTGTTGAATCTTCTATGCACCCTCTCGAGTACAGGCAGCATCCTGGTAAATCACCTCAGCACCCTCTCTAATCCAGACAGCATCCTGGTGAATCTCCTCTACACCTTCTCTAATCCAGGCAACATCCTGGTGAATCTGCTCTGCACCCTCTCTAATCCAGGCAGCATCCTGGTGAATCTCCTCAGCACCCTCTCTAATCCAGACAGCATCCTGGTAAATCTCCTCTGCACCCTCTCTAATCCAGGCAGCATCCTGGTGAATCTCCTCAGCACCCTCTCTAATCCAGACAGCATCCTGGTGAATCTCCTCTACACCTTCTCTAATCCAGGCAACATCCTGGTGAATCTGCTCTGCACCCTCTCTAATCCAGGCAGCATCCTGGTGAATCTCCTCAGCACCCTCTCTAATCCAGACAGCATCCTGGTAAATCTCCTCTGCACCCTCTCTAATCCAGGCAGCATCCTGGTGAATCTCCTCTGCACCCTCTCTAATCCAGGCAGCATCCTGGTGAATCTCCTCTGCACCCTCTCTAATCCAGACAGCAACCTGGTGAATCTCCTCAGCACCCTCTCTGATCCAGACAGCATCCTGGTAAAACTCCTCTGCACCCTGTCTAATCCAGGCAGCATCCTGGTGAATCTCCTCAGCACCCTCTCTAATCCAGACAGCATCCTGGTAAATCTCCTCTGCACCCTCTCTAATCCAGGCAGCATCTTGGTGAATCTACTCTGCACCCTCTCTAATCTAGACAGCATCCTGGTGAATCTCCTCTGCACGCTCTCTAATCCAGGCAGCATCCTGGTGAATCTCCACTGCTCCCTCTCTAATCCAGGCAGAATCCCGGTGAATCTCCTCTCCAACCTCTCTAATCCAGACATAATCCTGGTGAATCTCCTCTGCACCCTCTCTAATCCAGGCAGCATCTTGGTGAATCTACTCTGCACCCTCTCTAATCCAGGCAGCAACCTGGTGAATCTCCTCTGCACCCTCTCTAATCCAGGCAGTATCCTGGTAGATCTCCTCTGCACCCTCTCTAATCCAGGCAGCATCCTGGTGAATCTCCACTGCACCCTCTCTAATCCAGACAGCATCCTGGGGAATCTACTCTGCACACACTCTAATCCAGACAGCATCCTGGTGAATCTACTCTGCACCCTCTCTAATCCAGGCAGCATCCTGGTGAATCTACTCTGCACCCTCTCTAATCCAGACAGCATCCTGGTGAATCTACTCTGCACCCTCTCTAATCCAGGCAGCATCCTGTTGAATCTTCTATGCACCCTCTCGAGTACAGGCAGCATCCTGGTGAATCTCCTCAGCACCCTCTCTAATCCAGACAGCATCCTGGTAAATCTCCTCTGCACCCTCTCTAATCCAGGCAGCATCCTGGTGAATCTCCTCAGCACCCTCTCTAATCCAGACAGCATCCTGGTGAATCTCCTCTACACCTTCTCTAATCCAGGCAACATCCTGGTGAATCTGCTCTGCAGCCTCTCTAATCCAGGCAGCATCCTGGTGAATATCCTCAGCACCCTCTCTAATCCAGACAGCATCCTGGTAAATCTCCTCTGCACCCTCTCTAATCCAGGCAGCATCCTGGTGAATCTCCTCAGCACCCTCTCTAATCCAGACAGCATCCTGGTGAATCTCCTCTACACCTTCTCTAATCCAGGCAACATCCTGGTGAATCTGCTCTGCACCCTCTCTAATCCAGGCAGCATCCTGCTGAATCTCCTCTGCACACTCTCTAATCCAGACAACATCCTGGTAAATCTCTACTGCACCCTCTCTAATCCAGACAGCATTCTGGAGAATCTCCTCTGCACCCACTCTAATCCAGACAGCATCCTGGTGAATCACCTCTGCACCCTCTCTAATCCAGACAGAATCCTAGTGAATCTCCTCTGCACCCTCTCTAATCCAGACAGAATCCTGGTGAATCACCTCTGCACCCTCTCTAATCCAGACAGAATCCTAGTGAATCTCCTCTGCACCCTCTCTAATCCAGGCAGCATCCTGGTAAATCTCTTCTGCACCCTCTCTAATCCAGGCAGTATCCTGGTAGATCTCCTCTGCACCCTCTCTAATCCAGGCAGCATCCTGGTGAATCTCCACTGCACCCTCTCTAATCCAGACAGCATCCTGGGGAATCTACTCTGCACACACTCTAATCCAGACAGCATCCTGGTGAATCTACTCTGCACCCTCTCTAATCCAGGCAGCATCCTGGTGAATCTACTCTGCACCCTCTCTAATCCAGACAGCATCCTGGTGAATCTACTCTGCACCCTCTCTAATCCAGGCAGCATCCTGTTGAATCTTCTATGCACCCTCTCGAGTACAGGCAGCATCCTGGTAAATCACCTCAGCACCCTCTCTAATCCAGACAGCATCCTGGTGAATCTCCTCTACACCTTCTCTAATCCAGGCAACATCCTGGTGAATCTGCTCTGCACCCTCTCTAATCCAGGCAGCATCCTGGTGAATCTCCTCAGCACCCTCTCTAATCCAGACAGCATCCTGGTAAATCTCCTCTGCACCCTCTCTAATCCAGGCAGCATCCTGGTGAATCTCCTCAGCACCCTCTCTAATCCAGACAGCATCCTGGTGAATCTCCTCTACACCTTCTCTAATCCAGGCAACATCCTGGTGAATCTGCTCTGCACCCTCTCTAATCCAGGCAGCATCCTGGTGAATCTCCTCAGCACCCTCTCTAATCCAGACAGCATCCTGGTAAATCTCCTCTGCACCCTCTCTAATCCAGGCAGCATCCTGGTGAATCTCCTCTGCACCCTCTCTAATCCAGGCAGCATCCTGGTGAATCTCCTCTGCACCCTCTCTAATCCAGACAGCAACCTGGTGAATCTCCTCAGCACCCTCTCTGATCCAGACAGCATCCTTGTAAAACTCCTCTGCACCCTGTCTAATCCAGGCAGCATCCTGGTGAATCTCCTCAGCACCCTCTCTAATCCAGACAGCATCCTGGTAAATCTCCTCTGCACCCTCTCTAATCCAGGCAGCATCTTGGTGAATCTACTCTGCACCCTCTCTAATCTAGACAGCATCCTGGTGAATCTCCTCTGCACGCTCTCTAATCCAGGCAGCATCCTGGTGAATCTCCACTGCTCCCTCTCTAATCCAGGCAGAATCCCGGTGAATCTCCTCTCCAACCTCTCTAATCCAGACATAATCCTGGTGAATCTCCTCTGCACCCTCTCTAATCCAGGCAGCATCTTGGTGAATCTACTCTGCACCCTCTCTAATCCAGGCAGCAACCTGGTGAATCTCCTCTGCACCCTCTCTAATCCAGGCAGTATCCTGGTAGATCTCCTCTGCACCCTCTCTAATCCAGGCAGCATCCTGGTGAATCTCCACTGCACCCTCTCTAATCCAGACAGCATCCTGGGGAATCTACTCTGCACACACTCTAATCCAGACAGCATCCTGGTGAATCTACTCTGCACCCTCTCTAATCCAGGCAGCATCCTGGTGAATCTACTCTGCACCCTCTCTAATCCAGACAGCATCCTGGTGAATCTACTCTGCACCCTCTCTAATCCAGGCAGCATCCTGTTGAATCTTCTATGCACCCTCTCGAGTACAGGCAGCATCCTGGTAAATCACCTCAGCACCCTCTCTAATCCAGACAGCATCCTGGTGAATCTCCTCTACACCTTCTCTAATCCAGGCAACATCCTGGTGAATCTGCTCTGCACCCTCTCTAATCCAGGCAGCATCCTGGTGAATCTCCTCAGCACCCTCTCTAATCCAGACAGCATCCTGGTAAATCTCCTCTGCACCCTCTCTAATCCAGGCAGCATCCTGGTGAATCTCCTCAGCACCCTCTCTAATCCAGACAGCATCCTGGTGAATCTCCTCTACACCTTCTCTAATCCAGGCAACATCCTGGTGAATCTGCTCTGCACCCTCTCTAATCCAGGCAGCATCCTGGTGAATCTCCTCAGCACCCTCTCTAATCCAGAGAGCATCCTGGTAAATCTCCTCTGCACCCTCTCTAATCCAGGCAGCATCCTGGTGAATCTCCTCTGCACCCTCTCTAATCCAGGCAGCATCCTGGTGAATCTCCTCTGCACCCTCTCTAATCCAGACAGCAACCTGGTGAATCTCCTCAGCACCCTCTCTGATCCAGACAGCATCCTGGTAAAACTCCTCTGCACCCTGTCTAATCCAGGCAGCATCCTGGTGAATCTCCTCAGCACCCTCTCTAATCCAGACAGCATCCTGGTAAATCTCCTCTGCACCCTCTCTAATCCAGGCAGCATCTTGGTGAATCTACTCTGCACCCTCTCTAATCTAGACAGCATCCTGGTGAATCTCCTCTGCACGCTCTCTAATCCAGGCAGCATCCTGGTGAATCTCCACTGCTCCCTCTCTAATCCAGGCAGAATCCCGGTGAATCTCCTCTCCAACCTCTCTAATCCAGACATAATCCTGGTGAATCTCCTCTGCACCCTCTCTAATCCAGGCAGCATCTTGGTGAATCTACTCTGCACCCTCTCTAATCCAGGCAGCAACCTGGTAAATCTCTTCTGCACCCTCTCGAACCCAGGCAGCATCCTGGTGAATCTCCTATGAATCCTCTCTAATCCAGACAGCATCCTGGTGAATCACCTCTGCACCCTCCTAATCCAGGCAACATCCTGGTAAATCTCCACCGCACCCTCTCTAATCCAGGCAGCATCCTGGTGAATCTCCTCTGTATCCTCTCTAATCCAGACAGCAACCTGGTGAATCTCCTCAGCACCCTCTCTGATCCAGACAGCATCCTGGTAAAACTCCTCTGCACACTCTCTAATCCAGACAGCATCCTGGTGGATCTCCTCTGCACCCTCTCCAATCCAGGCAGCATCTTGGTGAATCTACTCTGCACCCTCTCTAATCCTGACAGCATCCTGGTGAATCTCCTCTGCACGCTCTCTAATCCAGGCAGCATCCTGGTGAATCTCCACTGCTCCCTCTCTAATCCAGGCAGCATCCCGGTGAATCTCCTCTGCACCCTCTCTAATCCAGACAGCATCCTGGTGGATCTCCTCTGCACCCTCTCCAATCCAGGCAGCATCTTGGTGAATCTACTCTGCACCCTCTCTAATACAGGCAGCATCCTGCTGAATCTCCTCTGCACACTCTCTAATCCAGACAGCATCCTGGTGAATCACCTCTGCACCCTCTCTAATCCAGATAGCATCCTGGTAAATCTCTTCTGCACCCTCTCTAATCCAGACAGAATCCTGGTGAATCTCCTCTGCACCCTCTCTAATCCAGGCAGCATCCTGGTAAATCTCCACCGCACCCTCTCTAATCCAGACAGCATCCTGGTGAATCTCCTATGAATCCTCTCTAATCCAGACAGCATCCTGGTAATTCTCCTCTGCACCCTCCTAATAAAGGCAGCATCCTGGTAAATCTCCACAGCACCCTCCTAATCCAGGCAGCATCCTGGTAAATCTCCACCGCACCCTCTCTAATCCAGGCAGCATCCTGGTGAAACTCCTCTGCACCCTCTCTAATCAAGACAGCATCCTGCTGAATTTCCTCTGCACCCTCTCTAATCCAGGCAGCATCCTGGTGAATCTCCACTGCACCCTCTCTAATCCAGACAGCTTCCTGGTAAATCTCCTCTGCACCCTCTCCAATCCAGTCAGCATCCTGGTGAATCTCCTCTGCACCCTCTCTAATCCAGACAGCATCCTGGTGAATCTCCTCTGCACCCACACTAATCCAGACAGCATCCTGGTGAATCTCCTCTGCACCCTCTCTAATCCAGAAAGCTTCCTGGTAAATCTGCTCTGCACCCTCTCTAATCCAGACAGCATCCCGGTGAATCTCCACTGCACCCTCTCCAATCAGGACAGCATCCTTGTGACTCTCCTCTGCACCCTCTCTAATCCAGACAGCATCCTGGTGAATGTCCTCTGCATCCTCTCTAATCCAGACAGCATTCTGGTAAATCTCCTCTGCACCCTCTCCAATCCAGACAGCATCATGGTGACTCTCCTCTGCACCCTCTCTAATCCAGGCAGCATCCTGGTGAATCTCCTCAGCACCCTCTCTAATCCAGGCAGCATTCTGTCGAATCTCCTCTGCACCCTCTCTAATCCAGGCAGCATTCTGTCGAATCTCCTCTGCACCCTCTCTAATCCAGACAGCATCCTGGTAAATCTCCTCTGCACCCTCTCTAATCCAGGCAGCATCCTGGTGAATCTCCTCTGCACCCTCTCTAATCCAGACAGCATCCTGGTGAATCTCCTCTGCACGCTCTCTAATCCAGGGAGCATCCTGGTGAATCTCCACTGCTCCCTCTCTAATCCAGGCAGAATCCCGGTGAATCTCCTCTCCAACCACTCTAATCCAGACATAATCCTGGTGAATCTCCTCTGCACCCTCTCTAATCCAGGCAGCATCTTGGTGAATCTACTCTGCACCCTCTCTAATCCAGGCAGCATCCTGGTGAATCTCCTCTGTACCCTCTCTAATCCAGGCAGCATCCTGCTGAATCTCCACTGCACACTCTCTAATCCAGACAACATCCTGGTAAATCTCTACTGCACCCTCTCTAATCCAGACAGCATTCTGGAGAATCTCCTCTGCACCCACTCTAATCCAGACAGCATCCTGGTGAATCACCTCTGCACCCTCTCTAATCCAGACAGAATCCTAGTGAATCTCCTCTGCACCCTCTCTAATCCAGACAGAATCCTGGTGAATCACCTCTGCACCCTCTCTAATCCAGACAGAATCCTAGTGAATCTCCTCTGCACCCTCTCTAATCCAGGCAGCATCCTGGTAAATCTCTTCTGCACCCTCTCTAATCCAGGCAGCATCCTGGTGAATCTCTTCTGCACCCTCTCTAATCCAGACAGTATCCTGGTAGATCTCCTCTGCACCCTCTCTAATCCAGACAGCATCCTGGGGAATCTACTCTGCACACACTCTAATCCAGACAGCATCATGGTGAATCTACTCTGCACCCTCTCTAATCCAGGCAGCATCCTGGTGAATCTACTCTGCACCCTCTCTAATCCAGACAGCATCCTGGTGAATCTACTCTGCACCCTCTCTAATCCAGGCAGCATCCTGTTGAATCTTCTATGCACCCTCTCGAGTACAGGCAGCATCCTGGTAAATCACCTCAGCACCCTCTCTAATCCAGACAGCATCCTGGTGAATCTCCTCTACACCTTCTCTAATCCAGGCAACATCCTGGTGAATCTGCTCTGCACCCTCTCTAATCCAGGCAGCATCCTGGTGAATCTCCTCAGCACCCTCTCTAATCCAGACAGCATCCTGGTAAATCTCCTCTGCACCCTCTCTAATCCAGGCAGCATCCTGGTGAATCTCCTCTGCACCCTCTCTAATCCAGGCAGCATCCTGGTGAATCTCCTCTGCACCCTCTCTAATCCAGACAGCAACGTGGTGAATCTCCTCAGCACCCTCTCTGATCCAGACAGCATCCTGGTAAAACTCCTCTGCACCCTGTCTAATCCAGGCAGCATCCTGGTGAATCTCCTCAGCACCCTCTCTAATCCAGACAGCATCCTGGTAAATCTCCTCTGCACCCTCTCTAATCCAGGCAGCATCTTGGTGAATCTACTCTGCACCCTCTCTAATCCAGACAGCATCCTGGTGAATCTCCTCTGCACGCTCTCTAATCCAGGCAGCATCCTGGTGAATCTCCACTGCTCCCTCTCTAATCCAGGCAGAATCCCGGTGAATCTCCTCTCCAACCTCTCTAATCCAGACATAATCCTGGTGAATCTCCTCTGCACCCTCTCTAATCCAGGCAGCATCTTGGTGAATCTACTCTGCACCCTCTCTAATCCAGGCAGCAACCTGGTAAATCTCTTCTGCACCCTCTCGAATCCAGGCAGCATCCTGGTGAATCTCCTATGAATCCTCTCTAATCCAGACAGCATCCTGGTGAATCACCTCCGCACCCTCCTAATCCAGGCAACATCCTGGTAAATCTCCACCGCACCCTCTCTAATCCAGACAGCAACCTGGTGAATCTCCTCAGCACCCTCTCTGATCCAGACAGCATCCTGGTAAAACTCCTCTGCACCCTCTCTAATCCAGGCAGCATCCTGGTGAATCTCCTCAGCACCCTATCTAATCCAGACTGCATCCTGGTAAATCTCCTCTGCACCCTCTCTAATCCAGGCAGCATCTTGGTGAATCTACTCTGCACCCTCTCTAATCCAGACAGCATCCTGGTGAATCTCCTCTGCATCCTCTCTAATCCAGACAGCATCCTGGTAAATCTCCTCTGCATCCTCTCTAATCCAGACAGCATCCTGGTGAATCTCCTCTGCACCTCTCTAATCCAGGCAGCATCCTGGTGAGTCCACTGCTCCCTCTATAATCCAGGCAGCATCCTGTTGAATCTCCTCTGCACCCTCTCTAATCCAGACAGCATCCTGGTGAATCTCCTCTGCACGCTCTCTAATCCAGGCAGCATCCTGGGGAGTCCACTGCTCCCTCTCTAATCCAGGCAGAATCCCGGTGAATCTCCTCTGCATCCTCTCTAATCCAGACAGCATCCTGGTGAATCTCCTCTGCACGCTCTCTAATCCAGGCAGCATCCTGGTGAGTCCACTGCTCCCTCTCTAATCCAGGCAGAATCCCGGTGAATCTCCTCTCCAACCTCTCTAATCCAGACATAATCCTGGTGAATCTCCTCTGCAGCCTCTCTAATCCAGGCAGCATCTTGGTGAATCTACTCTGCACCCTCTCTAATCCAGGCAGCAACCTGGTAAATCTCTTCTGCACCCTCTCGAATCCAGGCAGCATCCTGGTGAATCTCCTATGAATCCTCTCTAATCCGGACAGCATCCTGGTGAATCACCTCTGCACCCTCCTAATCCAGGCAACATCCTGGTAAATCTCCACCGCACCCTCTCTAATCCAGGCAGCATCCTGGTGAATCTCCTCTGCACCCTCTCTAATCCAGGCAGCATCCTGGTAAATCTCCTCTGCACCCTCTCTAATCCAGACAGCATCCTGGTAAATCTCCTCTGCACCCTCTCCAATCCAGTCAGCATCCTGGTGAATCTCCTCTGCACCCTCTCTAATCCAGACAGCATCCTGGTGAATCTCCTCTGCACCCACACTAATCCAGGCAGCAACCTGGTAAATCTCTTCTGCACCCTCTCGAATCCAGGCAGCATCCTGGTGAATCTCCTATGAATCCTCTCTAATCCAGACAGCATCCTGGTGAATCAACTCTGCACCCTCCTAATCCAGGCAACATCCTGGTAAATCTCCACCGCACCCTCTCTAATCCAGGCAGCATCCTGGTGAATCTCATCCGTATCCTCTCTAATCCAGACAGCAACCTGGTGAATCTCCTCAGCACCCTCTCTGATCCAGACAGCATCCTGGTAAATCTCCTCTGCACCCTCTCTAATCCAGGCAGCATCCTGGTGAATCTCCTCAGCACCCTATCTAATCCAGACAGCATCCTGGTAAATCTCCTCTGCACCCTCTCTAATCCAGGCAGCATCTTGGTGAATCTACTCTGCACCCTCTCTAATCCAGACAGCATCCTGGTGAATCTCCTCTGCACGCTCTCTAATCCAGGCAGCATCCTGGTGAATGTCCACTGCTCCCCTCTAATCCAGGCAGAATCCCGGTGAATCTCCTCTCCAACCTCTCTAATCCAGACATAATCCTGGTGAATCTCCTCTGCAGCCTCTCTAATCCAGGCAGCATCTTGGTGAATCTACTCTGCACCCTCTCTAATCCAGGCAGCAACCTGGTAAATCTCTTCTGCACCCTCTCGAATCCAGGCAGCATCCTGGTGAATCTCCTATGAATCCTCTCTAATCCGGACAGCATCCTGGTGAATCACCTCTGCACCCTCCTAATCCAGGCAACATCCTGGTAAATCTCCACCGCACCCTCTCTAATCCAGGCAGCATCCTGGTGAATCTCCTCTGCACCCTCTCTAATCCAGGAAGCATCCTGGTAAATCTCCTCTGCACCCTCTCTAATCCAGGCAGCATCCTGGTGAAACTCCTCTGCACCCTCTCTAATCAAGACAGCATCCTGGTGAATCTCCTCTCCAACCTCTCTAATCGAGACAGCATCCTGGTGAATCTCCTCTGCACCCTCTCTAATACAGGCAGCATCCTGGTGAATCTCCTCTGCACCCTCTCTAATCCAGACAGCTTCCTGGTAAATCTCCTCTCCACCCTCTCTAATCCAGACAGCATCCTGGTGGATCTCCTCTGCACCCTCTCCAATCCAGATAGCATCCTGGTGACTCTCCTCTGCACCCTCTCTAATCCAGACAGCATCCTGGTGAATGTCCTCTGCACCCTCTCTAATCCAGACAGCATTCTGGTAAATCTCCTCTGCACCCTCTCTAATCCAGACAGCATCCTGGTAAATCTCCTCTGCACCCTCTCCAATCCAGTCAGCATCCTGGTGAATCTCCTCTGCACCCTCTCTAATCCAGACAGCATCCTGGTGAATCTCCTCTGCACCCACACTAATCCAGGCAGCAACCTGGTAAATCTCTTCTGCACCCTCTCGAATCCAGGCAGCATCCTGGTGAATCTCCTATGAATCCTCTCTAATCCAGACAGCATCCTGGTGAATCACCTCTGCACCCTCCTAATCCAGGCAACATCCTGGTAAATCTCCACCGCACCCTCTCTAATCCAGGCAGCATCCTGGTGAATCTCCTCTGTATCCTCTCTAATCCAGACAGCAACCTGGTGAATCTCCTCAGCACCCTCTCTGATCCAGACAGCATCCTGGTAAAACTCCTCTGCACCCTCTCCAATCCAGGCAGCAGCCTGGTGAATCTCCTCAGCACCCTTTCTAATCCAGACAGCATCCTGGTAAATCTCCTCTGCACCCTCTCTAATCCAGGCAGCATCTTGGTGAATCTACTCTGCACCCTCTCTAATCCAGACAGCATCCTGGTGAATCTCCTCTGCACGCTCTCTAATCCAGGCAGCATCCTGGTGAATCTCCACTGCTCCCTCTCTAATCCAGGCAGAATCCTGGTAAATCTCCTCTGCACCCTCTCTAATCCAGGCAGAATCCCGGTGAATCTCCTCTCCAACCTCTCTAATCCAGACATAATCCTGGTGAATCTCCTCTGCAGCCTCTCTAATCCAGGCAGCATCTTGGTGAATCTACTCTGCACCCTCTCTAATCCAGGCAGCAACCTGGTAAATCTCTTCTGCACCCTCTCGAATCCAGGCAGCATCCTGGTGAATCTCCTATGAATCCTCTCTAATCCAGACAGCATCCTGGTGAATCACCTCTGCACCCTCCTAATCCAGGCAACATCCTGGTAAATCTCCACCGCACCCTCTCTAATCCAGGCAGCATCCTGGTGAATCTCCTCTGCACCCTCTCTAATCCAGGCAGCATCCTGGTAAATCTCCTCTGCACCCTCTCTAATCCAGGCAGCATCCAGGTGAAACTCCTCTGCACCCTCTCTAATCAAGGCAGCATCCTGCTGAATTTCCTCTGCACAAGCTCTAATCGAGACAGCATCCTGGTGAATCTCCTCTGCACCCTCTCTAATCCAGGCAGCATCCTGGTGAATCTCCTCTGCACCCTCTCTAATCCAGACAGCTTCCTGGTAAATCTCCTCCCCACCCTCTCTAATCCAGACAGCATCCTGGTGGATCTCCTCTGCACCCTCTCCAATCCAGACAGCATCCTGGTGACTCTCCTCTGCACCCTCTCTAATCCAGACAGCATCCTGGTGAATGTCCTCTGCACCCTCTCTAATCCAGACAGCATTCTGGTAAATCTCCTCTGCACCCTCTCTAATCCAGACAGCATCCTGGTAAATCTCCTCTGCACCCTCTCCAATCCAGTCAGCATCCTGGTGAATCTCCTCTGCACCCTCTCTAATCCAGACAGCATCCAGGTGAATCTACTCTGGACCCTCTCTAATCCAGACAGCATCCTGGGGAATCTACTCTGCACACACTCTAATCCAGACAGCATCCTGGTGAATCTCCTCTGCACCCTCTCTAATCCAGGCAGCATCCTGTTGAATCTTCTATGCACCCTCTCGAGTACAGGCAGCATCCTGGTAAATCACCTCTGCACCCTCTCTAATCCAGGCAGCATCCTGGTAAATCACCTCTGCACCCTCTCTAATCCAGGCAGCATCCTGTTGAATCTCCTATGCACCCTCTCGAGTACAGGCAGCATCCTGGTAAATCACCTCTGCACCCTCTCTAATCCAGGAAGCATCCTGGTGAATCTCCTCTGCACCCTCTCTAATCCAGGCAGCATCCTGGTGAATCTCCTCTACACCTTCTCTAATCCAGACAGCAACCTGGTAAATGTCATCTGTACCCTGTCTAATCCAGGCAGCATCACGGTAAATCTCCACTGCACCCTCTCTAATCCAGGCAGAATCCTGGTGAATATTCTCTGCACCCTCTCTAATGCAGACAGCATCCTGGTAACTCTCCACTGCACCATCTCTAATCCAGGCAGCATCCTGCTGAATCACCTCTGCACCCTCTCTAATCCAGGCAGCAACCTGGTAAATCTCTTCTGCACCCTCTCGAATCCAGGCAGTATCCTGGTGAATCTCCTATGAATCCTCTCTAAACCAGACAGCATCCTGGTGAATCACCTCTGCACCCTCCTAATCCAGGCAGCATCCTGGTAAATCTCCACCGCACCCTCTCTAATCCAGGCAGCATCCTGGTGATTCTCCTCTGCAGCCTCTCTAATCCAGGCAGCATCCTGGTGAATCTCCTCTGCACCCTCTCTAATACAGGCAGCATCCTGGTGAATCTCCTCTGCACCCTCTCTAATCCAGACAGCATCCTGGAGAATTTCCTCTGCACCCTCTCTAATCCAGGCAGCAGTCTGGTGAATCTCCTCTGCACACTCTCTAATCCAGGCAGCATTCTGGTGAATCTCCTCTGCACACTCTCTAATCCAGGCAGCATCCAGGTGAATCTCCTCTGTACCCTCTCTAATCCAGTCAGCATCCTGGTTAATCTCGCTCTGCACCCTCGCTAATCCAGGCAGCATCCTGGTGAATCTCCTCTGCACCCTCTCTAATCCAGGAAGCATCCAGGTGAATCTCCTCTGCACCCTCTCTAATCCAGGCAGCATCCTGGTGAATCTCCTCTGCACCCTCTCTAATCCAGGAAGCATCCAGGTGAATCTCCTCTGCACCCTCTCTAATCCAGGCAGCATCCTGGTGAATCTCCTCTGCACCCTCTCTAATCCAGGAAGCATCCAGGTGAATCTCCTCTGCACCCTCTCTAACCCAGACAGCATCCTGGTGAATCTCCTCTGCACCCTCTCTAACCCAGGCAGCATCCTGGTGAATCTCCTCTGCACCCTCTCTAACGCAGGCAGCATCCTGGTGAATCTCCTCTGCACCCTCTCTAACCCAGGCAGCATCCTGGTGAATCTCCTCTGCACCCTCTCTAATCCAGGAAGCATCCAGGTGAATCTCCTCTGCACCCTCTCTAACCCAGACAGCATCCTGGTGAATCTCCTCTGCACCCTCTCTAACCCAGGCAGCATCCTGGTGAATCTCCTCTGCACCCTCTCTAACCCAGGCAGCATCCTGGTGAATCTCCTCTGCACCCTCTCTAACCCAGGCAGCATCCTGGTGAATCTCCTCTGCACCCTCTCTAATCCAGGAAGCATCCAGGTGAATCTCCTCTGCACCCTCTCTAATCCAGACAACATCCTGCTGAATCTCCTCTGCACCCTATCTAATCCGGACAGCATCCTTGTGAATCTCCACTGCCCCCTCTCTAATCCAGACGGCATCCTGGTGAATCTCCTCTGCACCCTCTCTAATCCAGGCAGCATCCTGGTAAAACTCGACCGCACCCTCTCTAATCCAGGAAGCATCCTGGTGAATCTCCTATGAATCCTCTCTAATCCAGACAGCATCCTGGTGAATCACCTCTGCACCCTCCTAATCCAGGCAACATCCTGGTAAATCTCCACCGCACCCTCTCTAATCCAGGCAGCATCCTGGTGAATCTCCTCTGTATCCTCTCTAATCCAGACAGCAACCTGGTGAATCTCCTCAGCACCCTCTCTGATCCAGACAGCATCCTGGTAAAACTCCTCTGCACCCTCTCTAATCCAGACAGCATCCTGGTAAATCTCCTCTGCACCCTCTCTAATCCAGGCAGCATCTTGGTGAATCTACTCTGCACCCTCTCTAATCCAGACAGCATCCTGGTGAATCTTCTCTGCACGCTCTCTAATCCAGGCAGCATCCTGGTGAATCTCCACTGCTCCCTCTCTAATCCAGGCAGAATCCTGGTAAATCTCCTCTGCACCCTCTCTAATCCAGGCAGAATCCCGGTGAATCTCCTCTCCAACCTCTCTAATCCAGACATAATCCTGGTGAATCTCCTCTGCAGCCTCTCTAATCCAGGCAGCATCTTGGTGAATCTACTCTGCACCCTCTCTAATCCAGGCAGCAACCTGGTAAATCTCTTCTGCACCCTCTCGAATCCAGGCAGCATCCTGGTGAATCTCCTATGAATCCTCTCTAATCCAGACAGCATCCTGGTGAATCACCTCTGCACCCTCCTAATCCAGGCAACATCCTGGTAAATCTCCACCGCACCCTCTCTAATCCAGGCAGCATCCTGGTGAATCTCCTCTGTATCCTCTCTAATCCAGACAGCATCCTGGTGAATCTCCTCTGCACCCTCTCTAATCCAGACAGCTTCCTGGTAAATCTCCTCTCCACCCTCTCTAATCCAGACAGCATCCTGGTGGATCTCCTCTGCACCCTCTCCAATCCAGACAGCATCCTGGTGACTCTCCTCTGCACCCTCTCTAATCCAGACAGCATCCTGGTGAATGTCCTCTGCACCCTCTCTAATCCAGACAGCATTCTGGTAAATCTCCTCTGCACCCTCTCTAATCCAGACAGCATCCTGGTAAATCTCCTCTGCACCCTCTCCAATCCAGTCAGCATCCTGGTGAATCTCCTCTGCACCCTCTCTAATCCAGACATAATCCTGGTGAATCTCCTCTGCAGCCTCTCTAATCCAGGCAGCATCTTGGTGAATCTACTCTGCACCCTCTCTAATCCAGGCAGCAACCTGGTAAATCTCTTCTGCACCCTCTCGAATCCAGGCAGCATCCTGGTGAATCTCCTATGAATCCTCTCTAATCCAGACAGCATCCTGGTGAATCACCTCTGCACCCTCCTAATCCAGGCAACATCCTGGTAAATCTCCACCGCACCCTCTCTAATCCAGGCAGCATCCTGGTGAATCTCCTCTGTATCCTCTCTAATCCAGACAGCATCCTGGTGAATCTCCTCTGCACCCTCTCTAATCCAGACAGCTTCCTGGTAAATCTCCTCTCCACCCTCTCTAATCCAGACAGCATCCTGGTGGATCTCCTCTGCACCCTCTCCAATCCAGACAGCATCCTGGTGACTCTCCTCTGCACCCTCTCTAATCCAGACAGCATCCTGGTGAATGTCCTCTGCACCCTCTCTAATCCAGACAGCATTCTGGTAAATCTCCTCTGCACCCTCTCTAATCCAGACAGCATCCTGGTAAATCTCCTCTGCACCCTCTCCAATCCAGTCAGCATCCTGGTGAATCTCCTCTGCACCCTCTCTAATCCAGACAGCATCCAGGTGAATCTACTCTGGACCCTCTCTAATCCAGACAGCATCCTGGGGAATCTACTCTGCACACACTCTAATCCAGACAGCATCCTGGTGAATCTCCTCTGCACCCTCTCTAATCCAGGCAGCATCCTGGTGAATCTCCTCTGCACTCTCTCTAATCCAGGCAGCATCCTGGTAAATCACCTCTGCACCCTCTCTAATCCAGGCAGCATCCTGGTAAATCACCTCTGCACCCTCTCTAATCCAGGCAGCATCCTGTTGAATCTCCTATGCACCCTCTCGAGTACAGGCAGCATCCTGGTAAATCACCTCTGCACCCTCTCTAATCCAGGAAGCATCCTGGTGAATCTCCTATGCACCCTCTCGAGTACAGGCAGCATCCTGGTAAATCACCTCTGCACCCTCTCAAATCCAGGCAGCGTCCTGGTGAATCTCCACCGCACCCTCTCTAATCCGGACAGCATCCTGGTGAATCTCCTCTACACCTTCTCTAATCCAGACAGCAACCTGGTAAATGTCATCTGCACCCTCTCTAATCCAGGCAGCATCCTGGTAAATCTCCACCGCACCCTCTCTAATCCAGGCAGAATCCTGGTGAATATCCTCTGCACCCTCTCTAATCCAGACAGCATCCTGGTAACTCTCCACTGCACCATCTCTAATCCAGGCAGCATCCTGCTGAATCACCTCTGCACCCTCTCTAATCCAGGCAGCAACCTGGTAAATCTCTTCTGCACCCTCTCGAATCCAGGCAGTATCCTGGTGAATCTCCTATGAATCCTCTCTAATCCAGACAGCATCCTGGTGAATCACCTCTGCACCCTCCTAATCCAGGCAGCATCCTGGTAAATCTCCACCGCACCCTCTCTAATCCAGGCAGCATCCTGGTGATTCTCCTCTGCACCCTCTCTAATCCAGACAGCATCCTGGTGAATCACCTCGGCGTCCTCTCTAATCCAGGCAGCATCCTGGTGAATCTCCTCTGCACCCTCTCTAATACAGGCAGCATCCTGGTGAATCTCCTCTGCACCCTCTCTAATCCAGACAGCATCCTGGAGAATCTCCTCTGCACCCTCTCTAATCCAGGCAGCATTCTGGTGAATCTCCTCTGCACACTCTCTAATCCAGGCAGCATTCTGGTGAATCTCCTCTGCACACTCTCTAATCCAGGCAGCATCCAGGTGAATCTCCTCTGTACCCTCTCTAATCCAGTCAGCATCCTGGTTAATCTCGCTCTGCACCCTCGCTAATCCAGGCAGTGTCCTGGTGAAACTGCTCTGCACCCTCTCCAATCCAGTCAACATCTTGGTGAATCTGCTCTGCACACTCTCTAATCCAGTCAGCATCCTGGTGAATCTCCTCTGCACCCTCTCTAATCCAGGAAGCATCCAGGTGAATCTCCTCTGCACCCTCTCTAATCCAGGCAGCATCCTGGTGAATCTCCTCTGCACCCTCTCTAATCCAGGAAGCATCCAGGTGAATCTCCTCTGCACCCTCTCTAATCCAGGCAGCATCCTGGTGAATCTCCTCTGCACCCTCTCTAATCCAGGAAGCATCCAGGTGAATCTCCTCTGCACCCTCTCTAACCCAGACAGCATCCTGGTGAATCTCCTCTGCACCCTCTCTAACCCAGGCAGCATCCTGGTGAATCTCCTCTGCACCCTCTCTAACCCAGGCAGCATCCTGGTGAATCTCCTCTGCACCCTCTCTAACCCAGGCAGCATCCTGGTGAATCTCCTCTGCACCCTCTCTAATCCAGGAAGCATCCAGGTGAATCTCCTCTGCACCCTCTCTAATCCAGACAACATCCTGCTGAATCTCCTCTGCACCCTATCTAATCCGGACAGCATCCTTGTGAATCTCCACTGCCCCCTCTCTAATCCAGACGGCATCCTGGTGAATCTCCTCTGCACCCTCTCTAATCCAGGCAGCATCCTGGTAAAACTCCACCGCACCCTCTCTAATCCAGGAAGCATCCTGGTGAATGTCCTCTGCACCCTCGCTAATCCAGACAGCATCCTGTTGATTCTCCTCTGCCCCCTCTCTAATCCAGACAGCATCCTGGTGAATCTCCTCTGCACCCTCTCTAATCCAGGCAGCATCCTGGTAAAACTCCACCGCACCCTCTCTAATCCAGGAAGCATCCTGGTGAATCTCCTCTGCACCCTCTCTAATCCAGACAGCATCCTGGTGAATCTCCTCTGCACCCACACTAATCCAGGCAGCAACCTGGTAAATCTCTTCTGCACCCTCTCGAATCCAGGCAGCATCCTGGGGAATCTCCTATGAATCCTCTCTAATCCAGACAGCATCCTGGTGAATCACCTCTGCACCCTCCTAATCCAGGCAACATCCTGGTAAATCTCCACCGCACCCTCTCTAATCCAGGCAGCATCCTGGTGAATCTCCTCTGTATCCTCTCTAATCCAGACAGCAACCTGGTGAATCTCCTCAGCACCCTCTCTGATCCAGACAGCATCCTGGTAAAACTCCTCTGCACCCTCTCTAATCCAGGCAGCATCCTGGTGAATCTCCTCAGCACCCTATCTAATCCAGACAGCATCCTGGTAAATCTCCTCTGCACCCTCTCTAATCCAGGCAGCATCTTGGTGAATCTACTCTGCACCCTCTCTAATCCAGACAGCATCCTGGTGAATCTCCTCTGCACGCTCTCTAATCCAGGCAGCATCCTGGTGAATGTCCACTGCTCCCTCTCTAATCCAGGCAGAATCCCGGTGAATCTCCTCTCCAACCTCTCTAATCCAGACATAATCCTGGTGAATCTCCTCTGCAGCCTCTCTAATCCAGGCAGCATCTTGGTGAATCTACTCTGCACCCTCTCTAATCCAGGCAGCAACCTGGTAAATCTCTTCTGCACCCTCTCGAATCCAGGCAGCATCCTGGTGAATCTCCTATGAATCCTCTCTAATCCAGACAGCATCCTGGTGACTCACCTCTGCACCCTCCTAATCCAGGCAACGTCCTGCTAAATCTCCACCGCACCCTCTCTAATCCAGGCAGCATCCTGGTGAATCTCATCCGTATCCTCTCTAATCCAGACAGCAACCTGGTGAATCTCCTCAGCACCCTCTCTGATCCAGAGAGCATCCTGGTAAAACTCCTCTGCACCCTCTCTAATCCAGGCAGCATCCTGGTGAATCTCCTCAGCACCCTATCTAATCCAGACAGCATCCTGGTAAATCTCCTCTGCACCCTCTCTAATCAAGGCAGCATCTTGGTGAATCTACTCTGCACCCTCTCTAATCCAGACAGCATCCTGGTGAATCTCCTCTGCACGCTCTCTAATCCAGGCAGCATCCTGGTGAATGTCCACTGCTCCCTCTCTAATCCAGGCAGAATCCCGGTGAATCTCCTCTCCAACCTCTCTAATCCAGACATAATCCTGGTGAATCTCCTCTGCAGCCTCTCTAATCCAGGCAGCATCTTGGTGAATCTACTCTGCACCCTCTCTAATCCAGGCAGCAACCTGGTAAATCTCTTCTGCCCCCTCTCGAATCCAGGCAGCATCCTGGTGAATCTCCTATGAATCCTCTCTAATCCGGACAGCATCCTGGTGAATCACCTCTGCACCCTCCTAATCCAGGCAACATCCTGGTAAATCTGCACCGCACCCTCTCTAATCCAGGCAGCATCCTGGTGAATCTCCTCTGCACCCTCTCTAATCCAGGCAGCATCCTGGTGAAACTCCTCTGCACCCTCTCTAATCCAGTCAGCATCCTGGTTAATCTCGCTCTGCACCCTCGCTAATCCAGGCAGTGTCCTGGTGAAACTGCTCTGCACCCTCTCCAATCCAGTCAACATCTTGGTGAATCTGCTCTGCACCCTCTCTAATCCAGTCAGCATCCTGGAGAATCTCATCTGCACCCTCTCTAATCCAGGCAGCATCCTGGTGAATCTCCTCTGCACCCTCTCCAATCCAGGCAGCATCCTGGTGAATCTCCTCTGCACCCTCTCTAATCCAGGAAGCATCCAGGTGAATCTCCTCTGCACCCTCTCTAATCCAGGCAGCATCCTGGTGAATCTCCTCTGCACCCTCTCTAATCCAGGAAGCATCCAGGTGAATCTCCTCTGCACCCTCTCTAACCCAGACAGCATCCTGGTGAATCTCCTCTGCACCCTCTCTAACCCAGGCAGCATCCTGGTGAATCTCCTCTGCACCCTCTCTAACCCAGGCAGCATCCTGGTGAATCTCCTCTGCACCCTCTCTAACCCAGGCAGCATCCTGGTGAATCTCCTCTGCACCCTCTCTAATCCAGGAAGCATCCAGGTGAATCTCCCCTGCACCCTCTCTAATCCAGACAACATCCTGCTGAATCTCCTCTGCACCCTATCTAATCCGGACAGCATCCTTGTGAATCTCCACTGCCCCCTCTCTAATCCAGACGGCATCCTGGTGAATCTCCTCTGCACCCTCTCTAATCCAGGCAGCATCCTGGTAAAACTCCACCGCACCCTCTCTAATCCAGGAAGCATCCTGGTGAATGTCCTCTGCACCCTCGCTAATCCAGACAGCATCCTGTTGATTCTCCTCTGCCCCCTCTCTAATCCAGACAGCATCCTGGTGAATCTCCTCTGCACCCTCTCTAATCCAGGCAGCATCCTGGTGAATCTCCTCTGCACCCACACTAATCCAGGCAGCAACCTGGTAAATCTCTTCTGCACCCTCTCGAATCCAGGCAGCATCCTGGTGAATCTCCTATGAATCCTCTCTAATCCAGACAGCATCCTGGTGAATCACCTCTGCACCCTCCTAATCCAGGCAGCATCCTGGTGAATCTCCTCTGCACCCTCTCTAATCCAGGAAGCATCCAGGTGAATCTCCTCTGCACCCTCTCTAATCCAGGAAGCATCCAGGTGAATCTCCTCTGCACCCTCTCTAATCCAGGCAGCATCCTGGTGAATCTCCTCTGCACCCTCTCTAATCCAGGAAGCATCCAGGTGAATCTCCTCTGCACCCTCTCTAACCCAGACAGCATCCTGGTGAATCTCCTCTGCACCCTCTCTAACCCAGGCAGCATCCTGGTGAATCTCCTCTGCACCCTCTCTAACCCAGGCAGCATCCTGGTGAATCTCCTCTGCACCCTCTCTAACCCAGGCAGCATCCTGGTGAATCTCCTCTGCACCCTCTCTAATCCAGGA
Source organism: Hypanus sabinus (assembly GCF_030144855.1). Lineage (NCBI taxonomy): Eukaryota > Metazoa > Chordata > Chondrichthyes > Myliobatiformes > Dasyatidae > Hypanus > Hypanus sabinus. The sequence continues at coordinate 60,975 of NW_026779235.1, forward strand.
AGCATCCAGGTGAATCTCCTCTGCACCCTCTCTAATCCAGACAACATCCTGCTGAATCTCCTCTGCACCCTATCTAATCCGGACAGCATCCTTGTGAATCTCCACTGCCCCCTCTCTAATCCAGACGGCATCCTGGTGAATCTCCTCTGCACCCTCTCTAATCCAGGCAGCATCCTGGTAAAACTCCACCGCACCCTCTCTAATCCAGGAAGCATCCTGGTGAATGTCCTCTGCACCCTCGCTAATCCAGACAGCATCCTGTTGATTCTCCTCTGCCCCCTCTCTAATCCAGACAGCATCCTGGTGAATCTCCTCTGCACCCTCTCTAATCCAGGCAGCATCCTGGTAAAACTCCACCGCACCCTCTCTAATCCAGGAAGCATCCTGGTGAATCTCCTCTGCACCCTCTCTAATCCAGACAGCATCCTGGTGAATCTCCTCTGCACCCACACTAATCCAGGCAGCAACCTGGTAAATCTCTTCTGCACCCTCTCGAATCCAGGCAGCATCCTGGGGAATCTCCTATGAATCCTCTCTAATCCAGACAGCATCCTGGTGAATCACCTCTGCACCCTCCTAATCCAGGCAACATCCTGGTAAATCTCCACCGCACCCTCTCTAATCCAGGCAGCATCCTGGTGAATCTCCTCTGTATCCTCTCTAATCCAGACAGCAACCTGGTGAATCTCCTCAGCACCCTCTCTGATCCAGACAGCATCCTGGTAAAACTCCTCTGCACCCTCTCTAATCCAGGCAGCATCCTGGTGAATCTCCTCAGCACCCTATCTAATCCAGACAGCATCCTGGTAAATCTCCTCTGCACCCTCTCTAATCCAGGCAGCATCTTGGTGAATCTACTCTGCACCCTCTCTAATCCAGACAGCATCCTGGTGAATCTCCTCTGCACGCTCTCTAATCCAGGCAGCATCCTGGTGAATGTCCACTGCTCCCTCTCTAATCCAGGCAGAATCCCGGTGAATCTCCTCTCCAACCTCTCTAATCCAGACATAATCCTGGTGAATCTCCTCTGCAGCCTCTCTAATCCAGGCAGCATCTTGGTGAATCTACTCTGCACCCTCTCTAATCCAGGCAGCAACCTGGTAAATCTCTTCTGCACCCTCTCGAATCCAGGCAGCATCCTGGTGAATCTCCTATGAATCCTCTCTAATCCAGACAGCATCCTGGTGACTCACCTCTGCACCCTCCTAATCCAGGCAACGTCCTGCTAAATCTCCACCGCACCCTCTCTAATCCAGGCAGCATCCTGGTGAATCTCATCCGTATCCTCTCTAATCCAGACAGCAACCTGGTGAATCTCCTCAGCACCCTCTCTGATCCAGAGAGCATCCTGGTAAAACTCCTCTGCACCCTCTCTAATCCAGGCAGCATCCTGGTGAATCTCCTCAGCACCCTATCTAATCCAGACAGCATCCTGGTAAATCTCCTCTGCACCCTCTCTAATCAAGGCAGCATCTTGGTGAATCTACTCTGCACCCTCTCTAATCCAGACAGCATCCTGGTGAATCTCCTCTGCACGCTCTCTAATCCAGGCAGCATCCTGGTGAATGTCCACTGCTCCCTCTCTAATCCAGGCAGAATCCCGGTGAATCTCCTCTCCAACCTCTCTAATCCAGACATAATCCTGGTGAATCTCCTCTGCAGCCTCTCTAATCCAGGCAGCATCTTGGTGAATCTACTCTGCACCCTCTCTAATCCAGGCAGCAACCTGGTAAATCTCTTCTGCCCCCTCTCGAATCCAGGCAGCATCCTGGTGAATCTCCTATGAATCCTCTCTAATCCGGACAGCATCCTGGTGAATCACCTCTGCACCCTCCTAATCCAGGCAACATCCTGGTAAATCTGCACCGCACCCTCTCTAATCCAGGCAGCATCCTGGTGAATCTCCTCTGCACCCTCTCTAATCCAGGCAGCATCCTGGTGAAACTCCTCTGCACCCTCTCTAATCCAGTCAGCATCCTGGTTAATCTCGCTCTGCACCCTCGCTAATCCAGGCAGTGTCCTGGTGAAACTGCTCTGCACCCTCTCCAATCCAGTCAACATCTTGGTGAATCTGCTCTGCACCCTCTCTAATCCAGTCAGCATCCTGGAGAATCTCATCTGCACCCTCTCTAATCCAGGCAGCATCCTGGTGAATCTCCTCTGCACCCTCTCCAATCCAGGCAGCATCCTGGTGAATCTCCTCTGCACCCTCTCTAATCCAGGAAGCATCCAGGTGAATCTCCTCTGCACCCTCTCTAATCCAGGCAGCATCCTGGTGAATCTCCTCTGCACCCTCTCTAATCCAGGAAGCATCCAGGTGAATCTCCTCTGCACCCTCTCTAACCCAGACAGCATCCTGGTGAATCTCCTCTGCACCCTCTCTAACCCAGGCAGCATCCTGGTGAATCTCCTCTGCACCCTCTCTAACCCAGGCAGCATCCTGGTGAATCTCCTCTGCACCCTCTCTAACCCAGGCAGCATCCTGGTGAATCTCCTCTGCACCCTCTCTAATCCAGGAAGCATCCAGGTGAATCTCCCCTGCACCCTCTCTAATCCAGACAACATCCTGCTGAATCTCCTCTGCACCCTATCTAATCCGGACAGCATCCTTGTGAATCTCCACTGCCCCCTCTCTAATCCAGACGGCATCCTGGTGAATCTCCTCTGCACCCTCTCTAATCCAGGCAGCATCCTGGTAAAACTCCACCGCACCCTCTCTAATCCAGGAAGCATCCTGGTGAATGTCCTCTGCACCCTCGCTAATCCAGACAGCATCCTGTTGATTCTCCTCTGCCCCCTCTCTAATCCAGACAGCATCCTGGTGAATCTCCTCTGCACCCTCTCTAATCCAGGCAGCATCCTGGTAAAACTCCACCGCACCCTCTCTAATCCAGGAAGCATCCTGGTGAATCTCCTCTGCACCCTCTCTAATCCAGACAGCATCCTGGTGAATCTCCTCTGCACCCACACTAATCCAGGCAGCAACCTGGTAAATCTCTTCTGCACCCTCTCGAATCCAGGCAGCATCCTGGTGAATCTCCTATGAATCCTCTCTAATCCAGACAGCATCCTGGTGAATCACCTCTGCACCCTCCTAATCCAGGCAACATCCTGGTAAATCTCCACCGCACCCTATCTAATCCAGGCAGCATCCTGGTGAATCTCCTCTGTATCCTCTCTAATCCAGACAGCAACCTGGTGAATCTCCTCAGCACCCTCTCTGATCCAGACAGCATCCTGGTAAAACTCCTCTGCACCCTCTCTAATCCAGGCAGCATCCTGGTGAATCTCCTCAGCACCCTATCTAATCCAGACAGCATCCTGGTAAATCTCCTCTGCACCCTCTCTAATCCAGGCAGCATCTTGGTGAATCTACTCTGCACCCTCTCTAATCCAGACAGCATCCTGGTGAATCTCCTCTGCACGCTCTCTAATCCAGGCAGCATCCTGGTGAATCTCCACTGCTCCCTCTCTAATCCAGGCAGAATCCCGGTGAATCTCCTCTCCAACCTCTCTAATCCAGACATAATCCTGGTGAATCTCCTCTGCACCCTCTCTAATCCAGGCAGCATCTTGGTGAATCTACTCTGCACCCTCTCTAATCCAGGCAGCAACCTGGTAAATCTCTTCTGCACCCTCTCGAATCCAGGCAGCATCCTGGTGAATCTCCTATGAATCCTCTCTAATCCAGACAGCATCCTGGTGAATCACCTCTGCACCCTCCTAATCCAGGCAACATCCTGGTAAATCTCCACCGCACCCTCTCTAATCCAGGCAGCATCCTGGTGAATCTCCTCAGCACCCTCTCTGATCCAGACAGCATCCTGGTAAAACTCCTCTGCACCCTCTCTAATCCAGGCAGCATCCTGGTGAATCTCCTCAGCACCCTATCTAATCCAGACAGCATCCTGGTAAATCTCCTCTGCACCCTCTCTAATCAAGGCAGCATCTTGGTGAATCTACTCTGCACCCTCTCTAATCCAGACAGCATCCTGGTGAATCTCCTCTGCACGCTCTCTAATCCAGGCAGCATCCTGGTGAATGTCCACTGCTCCCTCTCTAATCCAGGCAGAATCCCGGTGAATCTCCTCTCCAACCTCTCTAATCCAGACATAATCCTGGTGAATCTCCTCTGCAGCCTCTCTAATCCAGGCAGCATCTTGGTGAATCTACTCTGCACCCTCTCTAATCCAGGCAGCAACCTGGTAAATCTCTTCTGCACCCTCTCGAATCCAGGCAGCATCCTGGTGAATCTCCTATGAATCCTCTCTAATCCGGACAGCATCCTGGTGAATCACCTCTGCACCCTCCTAATCCAGGCAACATCCTGGTAAATCTGCACCGCACCCTCTCTAATCCAGGCAGCATCCTGGTGAATCTCCTCTGCACCCTCTCTAATCCAGGCAGCATCCTGGTGAAACTCCTCTGCACCCTCTCTAATCCAGTCAGCATCCTGGTTAATCTCGCTCTGCACCCTCGCTAATCCAGGCAGTGTCCTGGTGAAACTGCTCTGCACCCTCTCCAATCCAGTCAACATCTTGGTGAATCTGCTCTGCACCCTCTCTAATCCAGTCAGCATCCTGGAGAATCTCATCTGCACCCTCTCTAATCCAGGCAGCATCCTGGTGAATCTCCTCTGCACCCTCTCCAATCCAGGCAGCATCCTGGTGAATATCCTCTGCACCCTCTCTAATCCAGGAAGCATCCAGGTGAATCTCCTCTGCACCCTCTCTAATCCAGGCAGCATCCTGGTGAATCTCCTCTGCACCCTCTCTAATCCAGGAAGCATCCAGGTGAATCTCCTCTGCACCCTCTCTAATCCAGGCAGCATCCTGGTGAATCTCCTCTGCACCCTCTCTAATCCAGGAAGCATCCAGGTGAATCTCCTCTGCACCCTCTCTAACCCAGACAGCATCCTGGTGAATCTCCTCTGCACCCTCTCTAACCCAGGCAGCATCCTGGTGAATCTCCTCTGCACCCTCTCTAACCCAGGCAGCATCCTGGTGAATCTCCTCTGCACCCTCTCTAACCCAGGCAGCATCCTGGTGAATCTCCTCTGCACCCTCTCTAATCCAGGAAGCATCCAGGTGAATCTCCCCTGCACCCTCTCTAATCCAGACAACATCCTGCTGAATCTCCTCTGCACCCTATCTAATCCGGACAGCATCCTTGTGAATCTCCACTGCCCCCTCTCTAATCCAGACGGCATCCTGGTGAATCTCCTCTGCACCCTCTCTAATCCAGGCAGCATCCTGGTAAAACTCCACCGCACCCTCTCTAATCCAGGAAGCATCCTGGTGAATGTCCTCTGCACCCTCGCTAATCCAGACAGCATCCTGTTGATTCTCCTCTGCCCCCTCTCTAATCCAGACAGCATCCTGGTGAATCTCCTCTGCACCCTCTCTAATCCAGGCAGCATCCTGGTAAAACTCCACCGCACCCTCTCTAATCCAGGAAGCATCCTGGTGAATCTCCTCTGCACCCTCTCTAATCCAGACAGCATCCTGGTGAATCTCCTCTGCACCCACACTAATCCAGGCAGCAACCTGGTAAATCTCTTCTGCACCCTCTCGAATCCAGGCAGCATCCTGGTGAATCTCCTATGAATCCTCTCTAATCCAGACAGCATCCTGGTGAATCACCTCTGCACCCTCCTAATCCAGGCAACATCCTGGTAAATCTCCACCGCACCCTATCTAATCCAGGCAGCATCCTGGTGAATCTCCTCTGTATCCTCTCTAATCCAGACAGCAACCTGGTGAATCTCCTCAGCACCCTCTCTGATCCAGACAGCATCCTGGTAAAACTCCTCTGCACCCTCTCTAATCCAGGCAGCATCCTGGTGAATCTCCTCAGCACCCTATCTAATCCAGACAGCATCCTGGTAAATCTCCTCTGCACCCTCTCTAATCCAGGCAGCATCTTGGTGAATCTACTCTGCACCCTCTCTAATCCAGACAGCATCCTGGTGAATCTCCTCTGCACGCTCTCTAATCCAGGCAGCATCCTGGTGAATCTCCACTGCTCCCTCTCTAATCCAGGCAGAATCCCGGTGAATCTCCTCTCCAACCTCTCTAATCCAGACATAATCCTGGTGAATCTCCTCTGCACCCTCTCTAATCCAGGCAGCATCTTGGTGAATCTACTCTGCACCCTCTCTAATCCAGGCAGCAACCTGGTAAATCTCTTCTGCACCCTCTCGAATCCAGGCAGCATCCTGGTGAATCTCCTATGAATCCTCTCTAATCCAGACAGCATCCTGGTGAATCACCTCTGCACCCTCCTAATCCAGGCAACATCCTGGTAAATCTCCACCGCACCCTCTCTAATCCAGGCAGCATCCTGGTGAATCTCATCCGTATCCTCTCTAATCCAGACAGCAACCTGGTGAATCTCCTCAGCACCCTCTCTGATCCAGACAGCATCCTGGTAAAACTCCTCTGCACCCTCTCTAATCCAGGCAGCATCCTGGTGAATCTCCTCAGCACCCTATCTAATCCAGACAGCATCTTGGTAAATCTCCTCTGCACCCTCTCTAATCCAGGCAGCATCTTGGTGAATCTACTCTGCACCCTCTCTAATCCAGACAGCATCCTGGTGAATCTCCTCTGCACGCTCTCTAATCCAGGCAGCATCCTGGTGAATGTCCACTGCTCCCTCTCTAATCCAGGCAGAATCCCGGTGAATCTCCTCTCCAACCTCTCTAATCCAGACATAATCCTGGTGAATCTCCTCTGCAGCCTCTCTAATCCAGGCAGCATCTTGGTGAATCTACTCTGCACCCTCTCTAATCCAGGCAGCAACCTGGTAAATCTCTTCTGCACCCTCTCGAATCCAGGCAGCATCCTGGTGAATCTCCTATGAATCCTCTCTAATCCGGACAGCATCCTGGTGAATCACCTCTGCACCCTCCTAATCCAGGCAACATCCTGGTAAATCTCCACCGCACCCTCTCTAATCCAGGCAGCATCCTGCTGAATCTCCTCTGCACCCTCTCTAATCCAGGCAGCATCCTGGTGAAACTCCTCTGCACCCTCTCTAATCAAGACAGCATCCTGCTGAATTTCCTCTGCACAAGCTCTAATCGAGACAGCATCCTGGTGAATCTCCTCTGCACCCTCTCTAATACAGGCAGCATCCTGGTGAATCTCCTCTGCACCCTCTCTAATCCAGACAGCTTCCTGGTAAATCTCCTCTCCACCCTCTCTAATCCAGAAAGCATCCTGGTGGATCTCCTCTGCACCCTCTCTTATCCAGACAGCATCCTGGTGAATCTCCTCTGCACCCTCTCCAATCCAGACAGCATCCTGGTGACTCTCCTCTGCAGCCTCTCTAATCCAGACAGCATCCTGGTGAATGTCCTCTGCACCCTCTCTAATCCAGACAGCATTCTGGTAAATCTCCTCTGCACCCTCTCTAATCCAGACAGCATCCTGGTAAATCTCCTCTGCACCCTCTCCAATCCAGTCAGCATCCTGGTGAATCTCCTCTGCACCCTCTCTAATCCAGACAGCATCCTGGTGAATCTCCTCTGCACCCACACTAATCCAGGCAGCAACCTGGTAAATCTCTTCTGCACCCTCTCGAATCCAGGCAGCATCCTGGTGAATCTCCTATGAATCCTCTCTAATCCAGACAGCATCCTGGTGAATCACCTCTGCACCCTCCTAATCCAGGCAACATCCTGGTAAATCTCCACCGCACCCTCTCTAATCCAGGCAGCATCCTGGTGAATCTCCTCTGTATCCTCTCTAATCCAGACAGCAACCTGGTGAATCTCCTCAGCAGCCTCTCTGATCCAGACAGCATCCTGGTGAATCTCCTCTGCACCCACACTAATCCAGGCAGCAACCTGGTAAATCTCTTCTGCACCCTCTCGAATCCAGGCAGCATCCTGGTGAATCTCCTATGAATCCTCTCTAATCCAGACAGCATCCTGGTGAATCACCTCTGCACACTCCTAATCCAGGCAACATCCTGGTAAATCTCCACCGCACCCTATCTAATCCAGGCAGCATCCTGGTGAATCTCCTCTGTATCCTCTCTAATCCAGGCAGCATCCTGGTGAATCTCCTCAGCACCCTATCTAATCCAGACAGCATCCTGGTAAATCTCCTCTGCACCCTCTCTAATCCAGGCAGCATCTTGGTGAATCTACTCTGCACCCTCTCTAATCCAGACAGCATCCTGGTGAATCTCCTCTGCACGCTCTCTAATCCAGGCAGCATCCTGGTGAATCTCCACTGCTCCCTCTCTAATCCAGGCAGAATCCCGGTGAATCTCCTCTCCAACCTCTCTAATCCAGACATAATCCTGGTGAATCTCCTCTGCACCCTCTCTAATCCAGGCAGCATCTTGGTGAATCTACTCTGCACCCTCTCTAATCCAGGCAGCAACCTGGTAAATCTCTTCTGCACCCTCTCGAATCCAGGCAGCATCCTGGTGAATCTCCTATGAATCCTCTCTAATCCAGACAGCATCCTGGTGAATCACCTCTGCACCCTCCTAATCCAGGCAACATCCTGGAAAATCTCCACCGCACCCTCTCTAATCCAGGCAGCATCCTGGTGAATCTCATCCGTATCCTCTCTAATCCAGACAGCAACCTGGTGAATCTCCTCAGCACCCTCTCTGATCCAGACAGCATCCTGGTAAAACTCCTCTGCACCCTCTCTAATCCAGGCAGCATCCTGGTGAATCTCCTCAGCACCCTATCTAATCCAGACAGCATCTTGGTAAATCTCCTCTGCACCCTCTCTAATCCAGGCAGCATCTTGGTGAATCTACTCTGCACCCTCTCTAATCCAGACAGCATCCTGGTGAATCTCCTCTGCACCCTCTCTAATCCAGACAGCATCCTGGTGAATCTCCTCTGCACGCTCTCTAATCCAGGCAGCATCCTGGTGAATGTCCACTGCTCCCTCTCTAATCCAGGCAGAATCCCGGTGAATCTCCTCTCCAACCTCTCTAATCCAGACATAATCCTGGTGAATCTCCTCTGCAGCCTCTCTAATCCAGGCAGCATCTTGGTGAATCTACTCTGCACCCTCTCTAATACAGGCAGCATCCTGGTGAATCTCCTCTGCACCCTCTCTAATCCAGACAGCTTCCTGGTAAATCTCCTCTCCACCCTCTCTAATCCAGAAAGCATCCTGGTGGATCTCCTCTGCACCCTCTCTTATCCAGACAGCATCCTGGTGAATCTCCTCTGCACCCTCTCCAATCCAGACAGCATCCTGGTGACTCTCCTCTGCAGCCTCTCTAATCCAGACAGCATCCTGGTGAATGTCCTCTGCACCCTCTCTAATCCAGACAGCATTCTGGTAAATCTCCTCTGCACCCTCTCTAATCCAGACAGCATCCTGGTAAATCTCCTCTGCACCCTCTCCAATCCAGTCAGCATCCTGGTGAATCTCCTCTGCACCCTCTCTAATCCAGACAGCATCCTGGTGAATCTCCTCTGCACCCACACTAATCCAGGCAGCAACCTGGTAAATCTCTTCTGCACCCTCTCGAATCCAGGCAGCATCCTGGTGAATCTCCTATGAATCCTCTCTAATCCAGACAGCATCCTGGTGAATCACCTCTGCACCCTCCTAATCCAGGCAACATCCTGGTAAATCTCCACCGCACCCTCTCTAATCCAGGCAGCATCCTGGTGAATCTCCTCTGTATCCTCTCTAATCCAGACAGCAACCTGGTGAATCTCCTCAGCAGCCTCTCTGATCCAGACAGCATCCTGGTAAAACTCCTCTGCACCCTCTCTAATCCAGGCAGCATCCTGGTGAATCTCCTCAGCACCCTATCTAATCCAGACAGCATCTTGGTAAATCTCCTCTGCACCCTCTCTAATCCAGGCAGCATCTTGGTGAATCTACTCTGCACCCTCTCTAATCCAGACAGCATCCTGGTGAATCTCCTCTGCACCCTCTCTAATCCAGACAGCATCCTGGTGAATCTCCTCTGCACGCTCTCTAATCCAGGCAGCATCCTGGTGAATGTCCACTGCTCCCTCTCTAATCCAGGCAGAATCCCGGTGAATCTCCTCTCCAACCTCTCTAATCCAGACATAATCCTGGTGAATCTCCTCTGCAGCCTCTCTAATCCAGGCAGCATCTTGGTGAATCTACTCTGCACCCTCTCTAATCCAGGCAGCAACCTGGTAAATCTCTTCTGCACCCTCTCGAATCCAGGCAGCATCCTGGTGAATCTCCTATGAATCCTCTCTAATCCGGACAGCATCCTGGTGAATCACCTCTGCACCCTCCTAATCCAGGCAACATCCTGGTAAATCTCCACCGCACCCTCTCTAATCCAGGCAGCATCCTGGTGAATCTCCTCTGCACCCTCTCTAATCCAGGCAGCATCCTGGTGAAACTCCTCTGCACCCTCTCTAATCAAGACAGCATCCTGCTGAATTTCCTCTGCACAAGCTCTAATCGAGACAGCATCCTGGTGAATCTCCTCTGCACCCTCTCTAATACAGGCAGCATCCTGGTGAATCTCCTCTGCACCCTCTCTAATCCAGACAGCTTCCTGGTAAATCTCCTCTCCACCCTCTCTAATCCAGAAAGCATCCTGGTGGATCTCCTCTGCACCCTCTCTTATCCAGACAGCATCCTGGTGAATCTCCTCTGCACCCTCTCCAATCCAGACAGCATCCTGGTGACTCTCCTCTGCAGCCTCTCTAATCCAGACAGCATCCTGGTGAATGTCCTCTGCACCCTCTCTAATCCAGACAGCATTCTGGTAAATCTCCTCTGCACCCTCTCTAATCCAGACAGCATCCTGGTAAATCTCCTCTGCACCCTCTCCAATCCAGTCAGCATCCTGGTGAATCTCCTCTGCACCCTCTCTAATCCAGACAGCATCCTGGTGAATCTCCTCTGCACCCACACTAATCCAGGCAGCAACCTGGTAAATCTCTTCTGCACCCTCTCGAATCCAGGCAGCATCCTGGTGAATCTCCTATGAATCCTCTCTAATCCAGACAGCATCCTGGTGAATCACCTCTGCACCCTCCTAATCCAGGCAACATCCTGGTAAATCTCCACCGCACCCTCTCTAATCCAGGCAGCATCCTGGTGAATCTCCTCTGTATCCTCTCTAATCCAGACAGCAACCTGGTGAATCTCCTCAGCAGCCTCTCTGATCCAGACAGCATCCTGGTAAAACTCCTCTGCACCCTCTCTAATCCAGGCAGCATCCTGGTGAATCTCCTCAGCACCCTTTCTAATCCAGACAGCATCCTGGTAAATCTCCTCTGCACCCTCTCTAATCCAGGCAGCATCTTGGTGAATCTACTCTGCACCCTCTCTAATCCAGACAGCATCCTGGTGAATCTCCTCTGCACGCTCTCTAATCCAGGCAGCATCCTGGTGAATCTCCACTGCTCCCTCTCTAATCCAGGCAGAATCCTGGTAAATCTCCTCTGCACCCTCTCTAATCCAGGCAGAATCCCGGTGAATCTCCTCTCCAACCTCTCTAATCCAGACATAATCCTGGTGAATCTCCTCTGCAGCCTCTCTAATCCAGGCAGCATCTTGGTGAATCTACTCTGCACCCTCTCTAATCCAGGCAGCAACCTGGTAAATCTCTTCTGCACCCTCTCGAATCCAGGCAGCATCCTGGTGAATCTCCTATGAATCCTCTCTAATCCAGACAGCATCCTGGTGAATCACCTCTGCACCCTCCTAATCCAGGCAACATCCTGGTAAATCTCCACCGCACCCTCTCTAATCCAGGCAGCATCCTGGTGAATCTCCTCTGTATCCTCTCTAATCCAGACAGCAACCTGGTGAATCTCCTCAGCACCCTCTCTGATCCAGACAGCATCCTGGTAAAACTCCTCTGCACCCTCTCTAATCCAGGCAGCATCGTGGTGAATCTCCTCAGCACCCTTTCTAATCCAGACAGCATCCTGGTAAATCTCCTCTGCACCCTCTCTAATCCAGGCAGCATCTTGGTGAATCTACTCTGCACCCTCTCTAATCCAGACAGCATCCTGGTGAATCTCCTCAGCACCCTTTCTAATCCAGACAGCATCCTGGTAAATCTCCTCTGCACCCTCTCTAATCCAGACAGCATCTTGGTAAATCTCCTCTGCACCCTCTCTAATCCAGGCAGCATCCTGGTGAATCTCCACTGCTCCCTCTCTAATCCAGGCAGAATCCTGGTAAATCTCCTCTGCACCCTATCTAATACAAGCAGAATCCCGGTGAATCTCCTCTCCAACCTCTCTAATCCAGACATAATCCTGGTGAATCTCCTCTGCAGCCTCTCTAATCCAGGCAGCATCTTGGTGAATCTACTCTGCACCCTCTCTAATCCAGGCAGCAACCTGGTAAATCTCTTCTGCACCCTCTCGAATCCAGGCAGCATCCTGTTGAATCTCCTATGAATCCTCTCTAATCCAGACAGCATCCTGGTGAATCACCTCTGCACCCTCCTAATCCAGGCAACATCCTGGTAAATCTCCACCGCACCCTCTCTAATCCAGGCAGCATCCTGGTGAATCTCATCCGTATCCTCTCTAATCCAGACAGCAACCTGGTGAATCTCCTCAGCACCCTCTCTGATCCAGACAGCATCCTGGTAAAACTCCTCTGCACCCTCTCTAATCCAGGCAGCATCCTGGTGAATCTCCTCAGCACCCTATCTAATCCAGACAGCATCCTGGTAAATCTCCTCTGCACCCTCTCTAATCCAGGCAGCATCTTGGTGAATCTACTCTGCACCCTCTCTAATCCAGACAGCATCCTGGTGAATCTCCTCTGCACGCTCTCTAATCCAGGCAGCATCTTGGTGAATCTACTCTGCACCCTCTCTAATCCAGGCAGCAACCTGGTAAATCTCTTCTGCACCCTCTCGAATCCAGGCAGCATCCTGGTGAATCTCCTATGAATCCTCTCTAATCCGGACAGCATCCTGGTGAATCACCTCTGCACCCTCCTAATCCAGGCAACATCCTGGTAAATCTCCACCGCACCCTCTCTAATCCAGGCAGCATCCTGGTGAATCTCCTCTGCACCCTCTCTAATCCAGGCAGCATCCTGGTAAATCTCCTCTGCACCCTCTCTAATCCAGGCAGCATCCTGGTGAAACTCCTCTGCACCCTCTCTAATCAAGACAGCATCCTGCTGAATTTCCTCTGCACAAGCTCTAATCGAGACAGCATCCTGGTGAATCTCCTCTGCACCCTCTCTAATACAGGCAGCATCCTGGTGAATCTCCTCTGCACCCTCTCTAATCCAGACAGCTTCCTGGTAAATCTCCTCTCCACCCTCTCTAATCCAGACAGCATCCTGGTGGATCTCCTCTGCACCCTCTCTAATCCAGACAGCATCCTGGTGAATCTCCTCTGCACCCACACTAATCCAGGCAGCAACCTGGTAAATCTCTTCTGCACCCTCTCGAATCCAGGCAGCATCCTGGTGAATCTCCTATGAATCCTCTCTAATCCAGACAGCATCCTGGTGAATCACCTCTGCACCCTCCTAATCCAGGCAACATCCTGGTAAATCTCCACCGCACCCTCTCTAATCCAGGCAGCATCCTGGTGAATCTCCTCTGTATCCTCTCTAATCCAGACAGCAACCTGGTGACTCTCCTCTGCAGCCTCTCTAATCCAGACAGCATCCTGGTGAATGTCCTCTGCACCCTCTCTAATCCAGACAGCATTCTGGTAAATCTCCTCTGCACCCTCTCTAATCCAGACAGCATCCTGGTAAATCTCCTCTGCACCCTCTCCAATCCAGTCAGCATCCTGGTGAATCTCCTCTGCACCCTCTCTAATCCAGACAGCATCCTGGTGAATCTCCTCTGCACCCACACTAATCCAGGCAGCAACCTGGTAAATCTCTTCTGCACCCTCTCGAATCCAGGCAGCATCCTGGTGACTCTCCTATGAATCCTCTCTAATCCAGACGGCATCCTGGTGAATCACCTCTGCACCCTCCTAATCCAGGCAACATCCTGGTAAATCTCCACCGCACCCTCTCTAATCCAGGCAGCATCCTGGTGAATCTCCTCTGTATCCTCTCTAATCCAGACAGCAACCTGGTGAATCTCCTCAGCAGCCTCTCTGATCCAGACAGCATCCTGGTAAAACTCCTCTGCACCCTCTCTAATCCAGGCAGCATCCTGGTGAATCTCCTCAGCACCCTTTCTAATCCAGACAGCATCCTGGTAAATCTCCTCTGCACCCTCTCTAATCCAGGCAGCATCTTGGTGAATCTACTCTGCACCCTCTCTAATCCAGACAGCATCCTGGTGAATCTCCTCTGCACGCTCTCTAATCCAGGCAGCATCCTGGTGAATCTCCACTGCTCCCTCTCTAATCCAGGCAGAATCCTGGTAAATCTCCTCTGCACCCTCTCTAATCCAGGCAGAATCCCGGTGAATCTCCTCTCCAACCTCTCTAATCCAGACATAATCCTGGTGAATCTCCTCTGCAGCCTCTCTAATCCAGGCAGCATCTTGGTGAATCTACTCTGCACCCTCTCTAATCCAGGCAGCAACCTGGTAAATCTCTTCTGCACCCTCTCGAATCCAGGCAGCATCCTGGTGAATCTCCTATGAATCCTCTCTAATCCAGACAGCATCCTGGTGAATCACCTCTGCACCCTCCTGATCCAGGCAACATCCTGGTAAATCTCCACCGCACCCTCTCTAATCCAGGCAGCATCCTGGTGAATCTCCTCTGTATCCTCTCTAATCCAGACAGCAACCTGGTGAATCTCCTCAGCACCCTCTCTGATCCAGACAGCATCCTGGTAAAACTCCTCTGCACCCTCTCTAATCCAGGCAGCATCGTGGTGAATCTCCTCAGCACCCTTTCTAATCCAGACAGCATCCTGGTAAATCTCCTCTGCACCCTCTCTAATCCAGGCAGCATCTTGGTGAATCTACTCTGCACCCTCTCTAATCCAGACAGCATCCTGGTGAATCTCCTCAGCACCCTTTCTAATCCAGACAGCATCCTGGTAAATCTCCTCTGCACCCTCTCTAATCCAGACAGCATCTTGGTAAATCTCCTCTGCACCCTCTCTAATCCAGGCAGCATCCTGGTGAATCTCCACTGCTCCCTCTCTAATCCAGGCAGAATCCCGGTGAATCTCCTCTCCAACCTCTCTAATCCAGACATAATCCTGGTGAATCTCCTCTGCAGCCTCTCTAATCCAGGCAGCATCTTGGTGAATCTACTCTGCACCCTCTCTAATCCAGGCAGCAACCTGGTAAATCTCTTCTGCACCCTCTCGAATCCAGGCAGCATCCTGTTGAATCTCCTATGAATCCTCTCTAATCCAGACAGCATCCTGGTGAATCACCTCTGCACCCTCCTAATCCAGGCAACATCCTGGTAAATCTCCACCGCACCCTCTCTAATCCAGGCAGCATCCTGGTGAATCTCATCCGTATCCTCTCTAATCCAGACAGCAACCTGGTGAATCTCCTCAGCACCCTCTCTGATCCAGACAGCATCCTGGTAAAACTCCTCTGCACCCTCTCTAATCCAGGCAGCATCCTGGTGAATCTCCTCAGCACCCTATCTAATCCAGACAGCATCCTGGTAAATCTCCTCTGCACCCTCTCTAATCCAGGCAGCATCTTGGTGAATCTACTCTGCACCCTCTCTAATCCAGACAGCATCCTGGTGAATCTCCTCTGCACGCTCTCTAATCCAGGCAGCATCTTGGTGAATCTACTCTGCACCCTCTCTAATCCAGGCAGCAACCTGGTAAATCTCTTCTGCACCCTCTCGAATCCAGGCAGCATCCTGGTGAATCTCCTATGAATCCTCTCTAATCCGGACAGCATCCTGGTGAATCACCTCTGCACCCTCCTAATCCAGGCAACATCCTGGTAAATCTCCACCGCACCCTCTCTAATCCAGGCAGCATCCTGGTGAATCTCCTCTGCACCCTCTCTAATCCAGGCAGCATCCTGGTAAATCTCCTCTGCACCCTCTCTAATCCAGGCAGCATCCTGGTGAAACTCCTCTGCACCCTCTCTAATCAAGACAGCATCCTGCTGAATTTCCTCTGCACAAGCTCTAATCGAGACAGCATCCTGGTGAATCTCCTCTGCACCCTCTCTAATACAGGCAGCATCCTGGTGAATCTCCTCTGCACCCTCTCTAATCCAGACAGCTTCCTGGTAAATCTCCTCTCCACCCTCTCTAATCCAGACAGCATCCTGGTGGATCTCCTCTGCACCCTCTCTAATCCAGACAGCATCCTGGTGAATCTCCTCTGCACCCACACTAATCCAGGCAGCAACCTGGTAAATCTCTTCTGCACCCTCTCGAATCCAGGCAGCATCCTGGTGAATCTCCTATGAATCCTCTCTAATCCAGACAGCATCCTGGTGAATCACCTCTGCACCCTCCTAATCCAGGCAACATCCTGGTAAATCTCCACCGCACCCTCTCTAATCCAGGCAGCATCCTGGTGAATCTCCTCTGTATCCTCTCTAATCCAGACAGCAACCTGGTGACTCTCCTCTGCAGCCTCTCTAATCCAGACAGCATCCTGGTGAATGTCCTCTGCACCCTCTCTAATCCAGACAGCATTCTGGTAAATCTCCTCTGCACCCTCTCTAATCCAGACAGCATCCTGGTAAATCTCCTCTGCACCCTCTCCAATCCAGTCATCATCCTGGTGAATCTCCTCTGCACCCTCTCTAATCCAGACAGCATCCTGGTGAATCTCCTCTGCACCCACACTAATCCAGGCAGCAACCTGGTAAATCTCTTCTGCACCCTCTCGAATCCAGGCAGCATCCTGGTGAATCTCCTATGAATCCTCTCTAATCCAGACAGCATCCTGGTGAATCACCTCTGCACCCTCCTAATCCAGGCAACATCCTGGTAAATCTCCACCGCACCCTCTCTAATCCAGGCAGCATCCTGGTGAATCTCCTCTGTATCCTCTCTAATCCAGACAGCAACCTGGTGAATCTCCTCAGCAGCCTCTCTGATCCAGACAGCATCCTGGTAAAACTCCTCTGCACCCTCTCTAATCCAGGCAGCATCCTGGTGAATCTCCTCAGCACCCTTTCTAATCCAGACAGCATCCTGGTAAATCTCCTCTGCACCCTCTCTAATCCAGGCAGCATCTTGGTGAATCTACTCTGCACCCTCTCTAATCCAGACAGCATCCTGGTGAATCTCCTCTGCACGCTCTCTAATCCAGGCAGCATCCTGGTGAATCTCCACTGCTCCCTCTCTAATCCAGGCAGAATCCTGGTAAATCTCCTCTGCACCCTCTCTAATCCAGGCAGAATCCCGGTGAATCTCCTCTCCAACCTCTCTAATCCAGACATAATCCTGGTGAATCTCCTCTGCAGCCTCTCTAATCCAGGCAGCATCTTGGTGAATCTACTCTGCACCCTCTCTAATCCAGGCAGCAACCTGGTAAATCTCTTCTGCACCCTCTCGAATCCAGGCAGCATCCTGGTGAATCTCCTATGAATCCTCTCTAATCCAGACAGCATCCTGGTGAATCACCTCTGCACCCTCCTAATCCAGGCAACATCCTGGTAAATCTCCACCGCACCCTCTCTAATCCAGGCAGCATCCTGGTGAATCTCCTCTGTATCCTCTCTAATCCAGACAGCAACCTGGTGAATCTCCTCAGCACCCTCTCTGATCCAGACAGCATCCTGGTAAAACTCCTCTGCACCCTCTCTAATCCAGGCAGCATCGTGGTGAATCTCCTCAGCACCCTTTCTAATCCAGACAGCATCCTGGTAAATCTCCTGTGCACCCTCTCTAATCCAGGCAGCATCTTGGTGAATCTACTCTGCACCCTCTCTAATCCAGACAGCATCCTGGTGAATCTCCTCAGCACCCTTTCTAATCCAGACAGCATCCTGGTAAATCTCCTCTGCACCCTCTCTAATCCAGACAGCATCTTGGTAAATCTCCTCTGCACCCTCTCTAATCCAGGCAGCATCCTGGTGAATCTCCACTGCTCCCTCTCTAATCCAGGCAGAATCCTGGTAAATCTCCTCTGCACCCTCTCTAATACAAGCAGAATCCCGGTGAATCTCCTCTCCAACCTCTCTAATCCAGACATAATCCTGGTGAATCTCCTCTGCAGCCTCTCTAATCCAGGCAGCATCTTGGTGAATCTACTCTGCACCCTCTCTAATCCAGGCAGCAACCTGGTAAATCTCTTCTGCACCCTCTCGAATCCAGGCAGCATCCTGTTGAATCTCCTATGAATCCTCTCTAATCCAGACAGCATCCTGGTGAATCACCTCTGCACCCTCCTAATCCAGGCAACATCCTGGTAAATCTCCACCGCACCCTCTCTAATCCAGGCAGCATCCTGGTGAATCTCATCCGTATCCTCTCTAATCCAGACAGCAACCTGGTGAATCTCCTCAGCACCCTCTCTGATCCAGACAGCATCCTGGTAAAACTCCTCTGCACCCTCTCTAATCCAGGCAGCATCCTGGTGAATCTCCTCAGCACCCTATCTAATCCAGACAGCATCCTGGTAAATCTCCTCTGCACCCTCTCTAATCCAGGCAGCATCTTGGTGAATCTACTCTGCACCCTCTCTAATCCAGACAGCATCCTGGTGAATCTCCTCTGCACGCTCTCTAATCCAGGCAGCATCTTGGTGAATCTACTCTGCACCCTCTCTAATCCAGGCAGCAACCTGGTAAATCTCTTCTGCACCCTCTCGAATCCAGGCAGCATCCTGGTGAATCTCCTATGAATCCTCTCTAATCCGGACAGCATCCTGGTGAATCACCTCTGCACCCTCCTAATCCAGGCAACATCCTGGTAAATCTCCACCGCACCCTCTCTAATCCAGGCAGCATCCTGGTGAATCTCCTCTGCACCCTCTCTAATCCAGGCAGCATCCTGGTAAATCTCCTCTGCACCCTCTCTAATCCAGGCAGCATCCTGGTGAAACTCCTCTGCACCCTCTCTAATCAAGACAGCATCCTGCTGAATTTCCTCTGCACAAGCTCTAATCGAGACAGCATCCTGGTGAATCTCCTCTGCACCCTCTCTAATACAGGCAGCATCCTGGTGAATCTCCTCTGCACCCTCTCTAATCCAGACAGCTTCCTGGTAAATCTCCTCTCCACCCTCTCTAATCCAGACAGCATCCTGGTGGATCTCCTCTGCACCCTCTCTTATCCAGACAGCATCCTGGTGAATCTCCTCTGCACCCTCTCCAATCCAGACAGCATCCTGGTGACTCTCCTCTGCACCCTCTCTAATCCAGACAGCATCCTGGTGAATGTCCTCTGCACCCTCTCTAATCCAGACAGCATTCTGGTAAATCTCCTCTGCACCCTCTCTAATCCAGACAGCATCCTGGTAAATCTCCTCTGCACCCTCTCCAATCCAGTCAGCATCCTGGTGAATCTCCTCTGCACCCTCTCTAATCCAGACAGCATCCTGGTGAATCTCCTCTGCACCCACACTAATCCAGGCAGCAACCTGGTAAATCTCTTCTGCACCCTCTCGAATCCAGGCAGCATCCTGGTGAATCTCCTATGAATCCTCTCTAATCCAGACAGCATCCTGGTGAATCACCTCTGCACCCTCCTAATCCAGGCAACATCCTGGTAAATCTCCACCGCACCCTCTCTAATCCAGGCAGCATCCTGGTGAATCTCCTCTGTATCCTCTCTAATCCAGACAGCAACCTGGTGAATCTCCTCAGCACCCTCTCTGATCCAGACAGCATCCTGGTAAAACTCCTCTGCACCCTCTCTAATCCAGGCAGCATCCTGGTGAATCTCCTCAGCACCCTTTCTAATCCAGACAGCATCCTGGTAAATCTCCTCTGCACCCTCTCTAATCCAGGCAGCATCTTGGTGAATCTACTCTGCACCCTCTCTAATCCAGACAGCATCCTGGTGAATCTCCTCTGCACGCTCTCTAATCCAGGCAGCATCCTGGTGAATCTCCACTGCTCCCTCTCTAATCCAGGCAGAATCCTGGTAAATCTCCTCTGCACCCTCTCTAATCCAGGCAGAATCCCGGTGAATCTCCTCTCCAACCTCTCTAATCCAGACATAATCCTGGTGAATCTCCTCTGCAGCCTCTCTAATCCAGGCAGCATCTTGGTGAATCTACTCTGCACCCTCTCTAATCCAGGCAGCAACCTGGTAAATCTCTTCTGCACCCTCTCGAATCCAGGCAGCATCCTGGTAAATCTCCTATGAATCCTCTCTAATCCAGACAGCATCCTGGTGAATCACCTCTGCACCCTCCTAATCCAGGCAACATCCTGGTAAATCTCCACCGCACCCTCTCTAATCCAGGCAGCATCCTGGTGAATCTCCTCTGCACCCTCTCTAATCCAGGCAGCATCCTGGTAAATCTCCTCTGCACCCTCTCTAATCCAGGCAGCATCCTGGTGAAACTCCTCTTCACCCTCTCTAATCAAGACAGCATCCTGCTGAATTTCCTCTGCACAATCTCTAATCGAGACAGCATCCTGGTGAATCTCCTCTGCACCCTCTCTAATACAGGCAGCATCCTGGTGAATCTCCTCTGCACCCTCTCTAATCCAGGCAGCATCCTGGTAAATCTCCTCTGCACCCTCTCTAATCCAGACAGCTTCCTGGTAAATCTCCTCTCCACCCTCTCTAATCCAGACAGCATCCTGGTGGATCTCCACTGCACCCTCTCCAATCCAGACAGCATCCTGGTGACTCTCCTCTGCACCCTCTCTAATCCAGACAGCATCCTGGTGAATGTCCTCTGCACCCTCTCTAATCCAGACAGCATTCTGGTAAATCTCCTCTGCACCCTCTCTAATCCAGACAGCATCCTGGTAAATCTCCTCTGCACCCTCTCCAATCCAGTCAGCATCCTGGTGAATCTCCTCTGCACCCTCTCTAATCCAGACAGCATCCAGGTGAATCTACTCTGGACCCTCTCTAATCCAGACAGCATCCTGGGGAATCTACTCTGCACACACTCTAATCCAGACAGCATCCTGGTGAATCTCCTCTGCACCCTCTCTAATCCAGGCAGCATCCTGTTGAATCTTCTATGCACCCTCTCGAGTACAGGCAGCATCCTGGTAAATCACCTCTGCACCCTCTCTAATCCAGGCAGCATCCTGGTAAATCACCTCTGCACCCTGTTTAATCCAGGCAGCATCCTGTTGAATCTCCTATGCACCCTCTCGAGTACAGGCAGCATCCTGGTAAATCACCTCTGCACCCTCTCTAATCCAGGCAGCATCTTGGTGAATCTACTCTGCACCCTCTCTAATCCAGACAGCATCCTGGTGAATCTCCTCTACACCTTCTCTAATCCAGGCAGCATCCTGGTGAATCTCCTCAGCACCCTCTCAAATCCAGGCAGCGTCCTGGTGAATCTCCTCTACACCTTCTCTAATCCAGACAGCAACCAGGTAAATCTCATCTGCACCCTCTCTAATCCAGGCAGAATCCTGGTGAATATCCTCTGCACCCTCTCTAATCCAGACAGCATCCTGGTAACTCTCCACTGCACCATCTCTAATCCAGGCAGCATCCTGCTGAATCACCTCTGCACCCTCTCTAATCCAGGCAGCAACCTGGTAAATCTCTTCTGCACCCTCTCGAATCCAGGCAGTATCCTGGTGAATCTCCTATGAATCCTCTCTAATCCAGACAGCATCCTGGTGAATCACCTCTGCACACTCCTAATCCAGGCAGCATCCTGGTAAATCTCCACCACACCCTCTCTAATCCAGGCAGCATCCTGGTGATTCTCCTCTGCACCCTCTCTAATCCAGACAGCATTCTGGTGAATCACCTCGGCGTCCTCTCTAATCCAGGCAGCATCCTGGTGAATCTCCTCTGCACCCTCTCTAATACAGGCAGCATCCTGGTGAATCTCCTCTGCACCCTCTCTAATCCAGACAGCATCCTGGAGAATCTCCTCTGCACCCTCTCTAATCCAGGCAGCATTCTGGTGAATCTCCTCTGCACACTCTCTAATCCAGGCAGCATTCTGGTGAATCTCCTCTGCACACTCTCTAATCCAGGCAGCATCCAGGTGAATCTCCTCTGTACCCTCTCTAATCCAGTCAGCATCCTGGTTAATCTCGCTCTGCACCCTCGCTAATCCAGGCAGTGTCCTGGTGAAACTGCTCTGCACCCTCTCCAATCCAGTCAACATCTTGGTGAATCTGCTCTGCACCCTCTCTAATCCAGTCAGCATCCTGGAGAATCTCATCTGCACCCTCTCTAATCCAGGCAGCATCCTGGTGAATCTCCTCTGCACCCTCTCTAATCCAGGAAACATCCAGGTGAATCTCCTCTGCACCCTCTCTAATCCAGGCAGCATCCTGGTGAATCTCCTCTGCACCCTCTCTAATCCAGGAAGCATCCAGGTGAATCTCCTCTGCACCCTCTCTAATCCAGGCAGCATCCTGGTGAATCTCCTCTGCACCCTCTCTAATCCAGGAAGCATCCAGGTGAATCTCCTCTGCACCCTCTCTAACCCAGACAGCATCCTGGTGAATCTCCTCTGCACCCTCTCTAACCCAGGCAGCATCCTGGTGAATCTCCTCTGCACCCTCTCTAACCCAGGCAGCATCCTGGTGAATCTCCTCTGCACCCTCTCTAACCCAGGCAGCATCCTGGTGAATCTCCTCTGCACCCTCTCTAATCCAGGAAGCATCCAGGTGATCTCCTCTGCACCCTCTCTAATCCAGACAACATCCTGCTGAATCTCCTCTGCACCCTATCTAATCCGGACAGCATCCTTGTGAATCTCCACTGCCCCCTCTCTAATCCAGACGGCATCCTGGTGAATCTCCTCTGCACCCTCTCTAATCCAGGCAGCATCCTGGTAAAACTCCACCGCACCCTCTCTAATCCAGGAAGCATCCTGGTGAATGTCCTCTGCACCCTCGCTAATCCAGACAGCATCCTGTTGATTCTCCTCTGCCCCCTCTCTAATCCAGACAGCATCCTGGTGAATCTCCTCTGCACCCTCTCTAATCCAGGCAGCATCCTGGTAAACCTCCACCGCACCCTCTCTAATCCAGGAAGCATCCTGGTGAATGTCCTCTGCACCCTCTCTAATCCAGACAGCATCCTGGTGACTCTCCTCTGCACCCTCTCTAATCCAGACAGCATCCTGGTGAATCTCCTCTGCACCCTCTCTAATCCAGACAGCTTCCTGGTAAATCTCCTCTCCACCCTCTCTAATCCAGACAGCATCCTTGTGGATCTCCTCTGCACCCTCTCCAATCCAGACAGCATCCTGGTGACTCTCCTCTGCACCCTCTCTAATCCAGACAGCATCCTGGTGAATGTCCTCTGCACCCTCTCTAATCCAGACAGCATCCTGGTAAATCTCCTCTGCACCCTCTCTAATCCAGGCAGCATCTTGGTGAATCTACTCTGCACCCTCTCTAATCCAGACAGCATCCTGGTGAATCTCCTCTGCTCCCTCTCTAATCCAGGCAGAATCCCGGTGAATCTCCTCTCCAACCTCTCTAATCCAGACATAATCCTGGTGAATCTCCTCTGCACCCTCTCTAATCCAGGCAGCATCCTGGTGAATCTCCTCTGTACACTCTCTAATCCAGGCAGCATCCTGCTGAATCTCCTCTGCACACTCTCTAATCCAGACAGCATCCTGGTAAATCTCTTCTGCACCCTCTCTAATCCAGACAGCATCCTGGTGAAACTCCTCTGCACCCTCACTAATCCAGACAGCATCCTGGTGAATCTCCTCTGCACACTCTCTAATCCAGACAGCATCCTGGTAAATCTCCTCTGCACCTTCTCTAATCCAGACAGCATCCTGCTGAATCTCCTCTGCACCCTCTCTAATCCAGACAGCATCCAGGTGAATCTCCTCTGGACCCTCTCTAATCCAGACAGCATCCGGGGGAATCTACTCTGCACACACTCTAATCCAGAAGCATCATGGTGAATCTCCTCTGCACCCTCTCTAATCCAGGCAGCATCCTGTTGAATCTTCTATGCACCCTCTCGAGTACAGGCAGCATCCTGGTAAATCACCTCTGCACCCTCTCTAATCCAGGCAGCATCCTGGTAAATCACCTCTGCACCCTCTCTAATCCAGACAGCATCCTGTTGAATCTCCTATGCACCCTCTCGAGTACAGGCAGCATCCTGGTAAATCACCTCTGCACCCTCTCTAATCCAGGAAGCATCCTGGTGAATCTCCTCTGCACCCTCTCTAATCCAGGCAGCATCCTGGTGAATCTCCTCTACACCTTCTCTAATCCAGGCAACATCCTGGTGAATCTGCTCTGCACCCTCTCTGATCCGGACAGCATCCTGTTGAATCTCCTCTGTATCCTCTCTAATCCAGACAGCAACCTGGTAAATCTCATCTGCACCGTCTCTAATCCAGGCAGCATCCTGGTAAATCTCCACCACACCCTCTCTAATCCAGGCAGAATCCTGGTGAATATCCTCTGCACCCTCTCTAATCCAGACAGCATCCTGGTGAATCTCCTCTGCACCATCTCTAATCCAGACAGCATCCTGGTAACTCTCCACTGCACCATCTCTAATCCAGGCAGCATCCTGCTGAATCACCTCTGCACCCTCTCTAATCCAGGCAGCAACCTGGTAAATCTCTTCTGCTCCCTCTCGAATCCAGGCAGTATCCTGGTGAATCTCCTATGAATCCTCTCTAATCCAGACAGCATCCTGGTGAATCACCTCTGCACCCTCCTAATCCAGGCAACATCCTGGTAAATCTCCACCGCACCCTCTCTAATCCAGGCAGCATCCTGGTGAATCTCCTCTGCACCCTCTCTAATCCAGACAGCATCCTGGTCAATCTCCTCTGCACCTTCTCTAATCCAGACAGCATCCTGCTGAATCTCCTCTGCACCCTCTCTAATCCAGACAGCATCCAGGTGAATCTCCTCTGGACCCTCTCTAATCCAGACAGCATCCGGGGGAATCTACTCTGCACACACTCTAATCCAGACAGCATCCTGGTGAATCTCCTCTGCACCCTCTCTAATCCAGGCAGCATCCTGTTGAATCTTCTATGCACCCTCTCGAGTACAGGCAGCATCCTGGTAAATCACCTCTGCACCCTCTCTAATCCAGGCAGCATCCTGGTAAATCACCTCTGTACCCTCTCTAATCCAGACAGCATCCTGTTGAATCTCCTATGCACACTCTCGAGTAAAGGCAGCATCCTGGTAAATCACCTCTGCACCCTCTCTAATCCAGGAAGCATCCTGGTGAATCTCCTCTGCACCCTCTCTAATCCAGGCAGCATCCTGGTGAATCTCCTCTACACCCTCTCTAATCCAGGCAACATCCTGGTGAATCTGCTCTGCACCCTCTCTAATCCAGGAAGCATCCTGGTGAATCTCCTCTGCACCCTCTCTAATCCAGGAAGCATCCTGGTGAATCTCCTCTGCACCCTCTCTAATCCAGGCAGCATCCTGGTGAATCTCCTCTACACCCTCTCTAATCCAGGCAGCAACCTGGTAAATCTCTTCTGCTCCCTCTCGAATCCAGGCAGTATCCTGGTGAATCTCCTATGAATCCTCTCTAATCCAGACAGCATCCTGGTGAATCACCTCTGCCCCCTCTCTAACCCAGACAGCATCCTGGTGAATCACCTCGGCGTCCTCTCTAATCCAGGCAGCATCCTGGTGAATCTCCTCCGCAACCTCTCTAATACAGGCAGCATCCTGGTGAATCTCCTCTGCACCCTCTCTAATCCAGACAGCATCCTGGTGAATCACCTCGGTGTCCTCTCTAATCCAGGCAGCATCCTGGTGAATCTCCTCTGCAACCTCTCTAATACAGGCAGCATCCTGGTGAATCTCCTCTGCACCCTCTCTAATCCAGACAGCATCCTGGAGAATCTCCTCTGCACCCTCTCTAATCCAGGCAGCATTCTGGTGAATCTCCTCTGCACACTCTCTAATCCAGGCAGTGTCCTGGTGAAACTGCTCTGCACCCTCTCCAACCCAGTCAACATCTTGGTGAATCTGCTCTGCACCCTCTCTAATCCAGACAGCATCCTGGTGAATCTCCTCTGCACCCTCTCTAACCCAGGCAGCATCCTGGTGAATCTCCTCTGCACCCTCTCTAATCCAGGAAGCATCCAGGTGAATCTCCTCTGCACCCTCTCTAATCCAGACAACATCCTGCTGAATCTCCTCTGCACCCTCTCTAATCCAGACGGCATCCTGGTGAATCTCCTCGGCACCCTCTCTAATCCAGGCAGCATCCTGGTAAAACTCCACCGCACCCTCTCTAATCCAGGAAGCATCCTGGTGAATCTCCTCTGCACCCTCTCTAATCCAGGAAGCATCCAGGTGAATCTCCACTGCCCCCTCTCTAATCCAGACAGCATCTTGGTGAATCTCCCTCTGCACCCTCTCTAATCCAGGCAGTGTCCTGGTGAATCTCCTCTGCACCCTCTCCAATCGAGACTGCATCCTGGTGAAACTGCTCTGCACCCTCTCCAATCCAGTCAACATCTTGGTGAATCTACTCTGCACCCTCTCTAATCTAGTCAGCATCCTGGTGAATCTCCTCTGCACCCTCTCTAACCCAGGCAGCATCCTGGTGAATCTCCTCTGCACCCTCTCTAACCCAGGCAGCATCCTGGTGAAACTCCTCTGCACCCTCTCTAATCCAGGAAGCATCCAGGTGAATCTCCTCTGCACCCTCTCTAACCCAGACAACATCCTGGTGAATCTCCTCTGCACCCTCTCTAATCCAGACAGCATCCTGGTGAATCTCCTCTGCACCCTCTCTAATCCAGGCAGCATTCTGGTGAATCTCCTCTGCACACTCTATAATCCAGGCAGCATCCTGGTGAATCTCAGCTGCACCCTCGCTAATCCAGGCAGCATTCTGGTGAATCTCCTCTGCACCCTCTCTAATCCAGGCAGCATCCTGGTGAATCTCCTCTGTACCCTCTCTAATCCAGACAGCATCCTGGTGAATCTCGCTCTGCACCCTCTCTAATCCAGGCAGTGTCCTGGTGAATCTCCTCTGCACCCTCTCCAATCGAGACTGCATCCTGGTGAAACTGCTCTGCACCCTCTCCAATCCAGTCAACATCTTGGTGTATCAGCTCTGCACCCTCTCTAATCCAGTCAGCATTCTGGTGAATCTCCTCTGCACCCTCGCTAATCCAGGCAGCATTCTGGTGAATCTGCTCTGCACCCTCTCTAATCCAGGCAGCATCCTGGTGAATCTCCTCTGTACCCTCTCTAATCCAGACAGCATCCTGGTGAATCTCGCTCTGCACCCTCTCTAATCCAGGCAGTGTCCTGGTGAATCTCCTCTGCACCCTCTCCAATCGAGACTGCATCCTGGTGAAACTGCTCTGCACCCTCTCTAATCCAGTCAGCATTCTGGTGAATCTCCTCTGTACCCTCTCTAATACAGGCAGCATCCTGGTGAATCTCATCTGCATCCTCTCTAATCCAGAAGGCATCCTGGTGAATCTCCTCTGCACCCTCCCTAATCCAGACATCATCCTGGTGAATCTCCTCTACACCCTCTCTAATCCAGACAGAATCCTGGTGATTCTCCTCTGTATCCTCTCTAATCCAGACATAATCCTGGTGAATCTCCTCTGCACCCTCTCTAATCCAGTCAGCATCTTGGTGAATCTACTCTGCACCCTCTCTAATGCAGACAGCATCCTGGTGAATCTCCTCTGCACCCTCTCTAATCCAGACAGCATCCTGGGGAATCTACTCTGCACCCGCTCTAATCCAGACAGCATCCTGGTGAAACTCCTCTGCACCCTCACTAATCCAGACAGCATCCTGGTGAATCTCCTGTGCACCCTCTCTAATCCAGACAGCATCCTGGTAAATCTCCTCTGCACCTTCTCTAATCCAGACAGCATCCTGGTGAATCTCCTCTGCGCCCTCTCTAATCCAGACAGAATCCTGGTGAATCTCCTCTGTATCCTCTCTATTCCAGACATAATCCTGGTGAATCTCCTCTGCACCCCGTCTAATCCAGACAGCATCCTGGTAAATCTCCTCTGCACCCTCTCTAATCCAGGCAGCATCCTGGTAACTCTCCACTGCACCCTCTCTAATCCAGGCAGCATCCTGGTGAATCTCCTCTGCACACTCTGTAGTCCAGACAGCATCCTGGTGAATCTCCTCTGCACCCTCTCTAATCCAGACAGCATCCTGGTGAATCTCCTCTGCACCCTCTCTAATCCAGACAGCATCCTGGTGAATCTCCTCTGAACCCTGTCTAATCCAGACAGCATCCTGGTGAAACTCCTCTGTATCCTCTCTAATCCAGGCAGCATCCTGGTGAATCTCCTCGGCACCCTCTCTAATACAGGCAGCATCCTGGTGAATCTCTTCTGCACACTCTCTAATCCAGGCAGCATCCTGGTGAATCTCCTCTGCACCCTCTCTAATCCAGGCAGCGTCCTGGTGAATCTCCTCGGCACCCTCTCCAATCGAGACAGCATCCTGGTGAAACTGCTCTGCACCCTCTCTAATCCAGTCAACATCTTGGTGAATCTACTCTGCACCCTCTCTAATCCAGTCAGCATTCTGGTGAATCTACTCTGCACCCTCTCTAATCCAGTCAGCATCCTGGTGAATCTCCTCTGCACCCTCTCTAATACAGGCAGCATCCTTGTGAATCTCCTCTGCATCCTCTCCAATCCAGACAGCATCCTGGTGAATCTCCTCTGCACCCTCTCTAATCCAGACAGAATCCTGGTGAATCTCCTCTGCACACTCTCTAATCCAGACAGTATCCTGGGGAATCTACTCTGCATTCTCTCTAATCCAGACAGCAACCTGGTGAAACTCCTCTGCACCCTCACTAATCCAGACAGCATCCTGGTGAATCTCCTGTGCACCCTCTCTAATCCAGACAGCATCCTGGTGAATCTCCTCTGCACACTCTCTAATCCAGACAGCATCCAGGTGAATCTCCTCTGCACACTCTCTAATCCAGACAGCATCCTGCTGAATCTCCTGTGCACCCTCTCTAATCCAGACAGCATCATGGTGAATCTCCTCTGCACCCTCTCCAATCCAGACAGCATCCTGGTGAATCTCCTCTGCACACTCTCTAATCCAGACAGCATCATGGTGAATCTCCTCTACACACTCTCTAATCCAGACAGCATCCTGGTGAATCTCCTCTGCACACTCTCTAATCCAGGCAGCATCCTGGTGGATTTCCTCTGCACCCTCTCGAATCGAGACGGCATCCTGGTGAAACTGCTCTGCACCCTCTCTAATCCAGTCAACATCTTGGTGAATCTACTCTGCACCCTTTCTAATCCAGTCAGCATTCTGGTGAATCTACTCTGCACCCTCTCTAATCCAGACAGTATCCTGGGGAATCTACTCTGCACCCTCACTAATCCAGACAGCAACCTGGTGAAACTCCTCTGCACCCTCTCTAATCCAGACAGCATTATGGTGAATCTCCTCTGCTCCCTCTCTAATCCAGACAGCATCCTGGTGAATCTCCTCTGCACCATCTCTAATCCAGGCAGCATCCTGCTGAATCACCTCTGCACCCTCTCTAATCCAGGCAGCAACCTGGTAAATCTCTTCTGCTCCCTCTCGAATCCAGGCAGTATCCTGGTGAATCTCCTATGAATCCTCTCTAATCCAGACAGCATCCTGGTGAATCACCTCTGCACCCTCTCTAACCCAGACAGCATCCTGGTGAATCACCTCGGCGTCCTCTCTAATCCAGGCAGCATCCTGGTGAATCTCCTCTGCAACCTCTCTAATACAGGCAGCATCCTGGTGAATCTCCTCTGCACCCTCTCTAATCCAGACAGCATCCTGGTGAATCACCTCGGCGTCCTCTCTAATCCAGGCAGCATCCTGGTGAATCTCCTCTGCAACCTCTCTAATACAGGCAGCATCCTGGTGAATCTCCTCTGCACCCTCTCTAATCCAGACAGCATCCTGGAGAATCACCTCTGCACCCTCTCTAATCCAGGCAGCATTCTGGTGAATCTCCTCTGCACACTCTCTAATCCAGGCAGCATTCTGGTGAATCTCCTCTGCACACTCTCTAATCCAGGCAGCATCCAGGTGAATCTCCTCTGTACCCTCTCTAATCCAGTCAGCATCCTGGTTAATCTCGCTCTGCACCCTCTCTAATCCAGGCAGCATCCTGGTGAATCTCCTCTGCACACTCTGTAGTCCAGACAGCATCCTGGTGAATCTCCTCTGCACCCTCTCTAATCCAGACAGCATCCTGGTGAATCTCCTCTGCACCCTCTCTAATCCAGACAGCATCCTGGTGAATCTCCTCTGAACCCTGTCTAATCCAGACAGCATCCTGGTGAAACTCCTCTGTATCCTCTCTAATCCAGGCAGCATCCTGGTGAATCTCCT
The DNA here is from genome assembly GCF_030144855.1 of Hypanus sabinus. NCBI lineage: Eukaryota > Metazoa > Chordata > Chondrichthyes > Myliobatiformes > Dasyatidae > Hypanus > Hypanus sabinus. The sequence goes on from NW_026779235.1 coordinate 91,334, forward strand.
CGGCACCCTCTCTAATACAGGCAGCATCCTGGTGAATCTCTTCTGCACACTCTCTAATCCAGGCAGCATCCTGGTGAATCTCCTCTGCACCCTCTCTAATCCAGGCAGCGTCCTGGTGAATCTCCTCGGCACCCTCTCCAATCGAGACAGCATCCTGGTGAAACTGCTCTGCACCCTCTCTAATCCAGTCAACATCTTGGTGAATCTACTCTGCACCCTCTCTAATCCAGTCAGCATTCTGGTGAATCTACTCTGCACCCTCTCTAATCCAGTCAGCATCCTGGTGAATCTCCTCTGCACCCTCTCTAATACAGGCAGCATCCTTGTGAATCTCCTCTGCATCCTCTCTAATCCAGACAGCATCCTGGTGAATCTCCTCTGCACCCTCTCTAATCCAGACAGAATCCTGGTGAATCTCCTCTGCACACTCTCTAATCCAGACAGTATCCTGGGGAATCTACTCTGCATTCTCTCTAATCCAGACAGCAACCTGGTGAAACTCCTCTGCACCCTCACTAATCCAGACAGCATCCTGGTGAATCTCCTGTGCACCCTCTCTAATCCAGACAGCATCCTGGTGAATCTCCTCTGCACACTCTCTAATCCAGACAGCATCCAGGTGAATCTCCTCTGCACACTCTCTAATCCAGACAGCATCCTGCTGAATCTCCTGTGCACCCTCTCTAATCCAGACAGCATCATGGTGAATCTCCTCTGCACCCTCTCCAATCCAGACAGCATCCTGGTGAATCTCCTCTGCACACTCTCTAATCCAGACAGCATCATGGTGAATCTCCTCTACACACTCTCTAATCCAGACAGCATCCTGGTGAATCTCCTCTGCACACTCTCTAATCCAGGCAGCATCCTGGTGGATTTCCTCTGCACCCTCTCGAATCGAGACGGCATCCTGGTGAAACTGCTCTGCACCCTCTCTAATCCAGTCAACATCTTGGTGAATCTACTCTGCACCCTTTCTAATCCAGTCAGCATTCTGGTGAATCTACTCTGCACCCTCTCTAATCCAGACAGTATCCTGGGGAATCTACTCTGCACCCTCACTAATCCAGACAGCAACCTGGTGAAACTCCTCTGCACCCTCTCTAATCCAGACAGCATTATGGTGAATCTCCTCTGCTCCCTCTCTAATCCAGACAGCATCCTGGTGAATCTCCTCTGCACCATCTCTAATCCAGGCAGCATCCTGCTGAATCACCTCTGCACCCTCTCTAATCCAGGCAGCAACCTGGTAAATCTCTTCTGCTCCCTCTCGAATCCAGGCAGTATCCTGGTGAATCTCCTATGAATCCTCTCTAATCCAGACAGCATCCTGGTGAATCACCTCTGCACCCTCTCTAACCCAGACAGCATCCTGGTGAATCACCTCGGCGTCCTCTCTAATCCAGGCAGCATCCTGGTGAATCTCCTCTGCAACCTCTCTAATACAGGCAGCATCCTGGTGAATCTCCTCTGCACCCTCTCTAATCCAGACAGCATCCTGGTGAATCACCTCGGCGTCCTCTCTAATCCAGGCAGCATCCTGGTGAATCTCCTCTGCAACCTCTCTAATACAGGCAGCATCCTGGTGAATCTCCTCTGCACCCTCTCTAATCCAGACAGCATCCTGGAGAATCACCTCTGCACCCTCTCTAATCCAGGCAGCATTCTGGTGAATCTCCTCTGCACACTCTCTAATCCAGGCAGCATTCTGGTGAATCTCCTCTGCACACTCTCTAATCCAGGCAGCATCCAGGTGAATCTCCTCTGTACCCTCTCTAATCCAGTCAGCATCCTGGTTAATCTCGCTCTGCACCCTCTCTAATCCAGGCAGTGTCCTGGTGAAACTGCTCTGCACCCTCTCCAACCCAGTCAACATCTTGGTGAATCTGCTCTGCACCCTCTCTAACCCAGGCAGCATCCTGGTGAATCTCCTCTGCACCCTCTCTAATCCAGGAAGCATCCAGGTGAATCTCCTCTGCACCCTCTCTAATCCAGACAACATCCTGCTGAATCTCCTCTGCACCCTCTCTAATCCAGACGGCATCCTGGTGAATCTCCTCTGCACCCACTCTAATCCAGGCAGCATCCTGGTAAAACTCCACCGCACCCTCTCTAATCCAGGAAGCATCCTGGTGAATCTCCTCTGCACCCTCTCTAATCCAGGAAGCATCCAGGTGAATCTCCACTGCCCCCTCTCTAATCCAGACAGCATCCTGGTGAATCTCCCTCTGCACCCTCTCTAATCCAGGCAGTGTCCTGGTGAATCTCCTCTGCACCCTCTCTAATCCAGGCAGCATCCAGGTGAATCTCCTCTGCACCCTCTCCAATCGAGACTGCATCCTGGTGAAACTGCTCTGCACCCTCTCCAATCCAGTCAACATCTTGGTGTATCAGCTCTGCACCCTCTCTAATCCAGTCAACATCTTGGTGAATCTACTCTGCACCCTCTCTAATCTAGTCAGCATCCTGGTGAATCTCCTCTGCACCCTCTCTAACCCAGGCAGCATCCTGGTGAATCTCCTCTGCACCCTCTCTAACCCAGGCAGCATCCTGGTGAATCTCCTCTGCACCCTCTCTAATCCAGGAAGCATCCAGGTCAATCTCCTCTGCACCCTCTCTAACCCAGACAACATCCTGGTGAATCTCCTCTGCACCCTCTCTAATCCAGACAGCATCCTGGTGAATCTCCTCTGCACCCTCTCTAATCCAGGCAGCATTCTGGTGAATCTCCTCTGCACACTCTATAATCCAGGCAGCATCCTGGTGAATCTCCTCTGCACCCTCGCTAATCCAGGCAGCATTCTGGTGAATCTCCTCTGCACCCTCTCTAATCCAGGCAGCATCCTGGTGAATCTCCTCTGTACCCTCTCTAATCCAGACAGCATCCTGGTGAATCTCGCTCTGCACCCTCTCTAATCCAGGCAGTGTCCTGGTGAATCTCCTCTGCACCCTCTCCAATCGAGACTGCATCCTGGTGAAACTGCTCTGCACCCTCTCCAATCCAGTCAACATCTTGGTGTATCAGCTCTGCACCCTCTCTAATCCAGTCAGCATTCTGGTGAATCTCCTCTGCACCCTCTCTAATCCAGGCAGCATCCTGGTGAATCTCCTCTGCACACTCTCTAATCCAGGCAGCATCCTGGTGAATCTCCTCTGCACCCTCTCCAATCCAGGCAGCGTCCTGGTGAATCTCCTCTGCACCCTCTCCAATCGAGACAGCATCCTGGTGAAACTGTTCTGCACCCTCTCTAATCCAGTCAGCATTCTGGTGAATCTCCTCTGTACCCTCTCTAATACAGGCAGCATCCTGGTGAATCTCATCTGCATCCTCTCTAATCTAGACAGCATCCTGGTAAATCTCCTCTGCACCTTCTCTAATCCAGAAGGCATCCTGGTGAATCTCCTCTGCACCCTCCCTAATCCAGACATCATCCTGGTGAATCTCCTCTACACCCTCTCTAATCCAGACAGAATCCTGGTGATTCTCCTCTGTATCCTCTCTAATCCAGACATAATCCTGGTGAATCTCCTCTGCACCCTCTCTAATCCAGTCAGCATCTTGGTGAATCTACTCTGCACCCTCTCTAATGCAGACAGCATCCTGGTGAATCTCCTCTGCACCCACTCTAATCCAGACAGCATCCTGGGGAATCTACTCTGCACCCGCTCTAATCCAGACAGCATCCTGGTGAAACTCCTCTGCACCCTCACTAATCCAGACAGCATCCCGGTGAATCTCCTGTGCACCCTCTCTAATCCAGACAGCATCCTGGTAAATCTCCTCTGCACTTTCTCTAATCCAGACAGCATCCTGGTGAATCTCCTCTGCACCCTCTCTAATCCAGACAGAATCCTGGTGAATCTCCTCTGTATCCTCTCTAATCCAGACATAATCCTGGTGAATCTCCTCTGCACCCTGTCTAATCCAGACAGCATCCTGGTAAATCTCCTCTGCACCCTCTCTAATCCAGGCAGTATCCTGGTAACTCTCCACTGCACCCTCTCTAATCCAGGCAGCATCCTGGTGAATCTCCTCTGCACACTCTGTAGTCCAGACAGCATCCTGGTGAATCTCCTCTGCACACTCTCTAATCCAGACAGCATCCTGCTGAATCTCCTCAGCACACCCTCTAATCCAGACAGCATCCTGGTGAATCTCCTCTGCACCCTCTCTAATCCAGACAGCATCCTGGTGAATCTCCTCTGCACCCTCTCTAATCCAGACAGCATCCTGGTGAATCACCTCTGAACCCTGTCTAATCCAGACAGCATCCTGGTGAAACTCCTCTGTATCCTCTCTAATCCAGGCAGCATCCTGGTGAATCTCCTCGGCTCCCTCTCTAATACAGGCAGCATCCTGGTGAATCTCTTCTGCACACTCTCTAATCCAGGCAGCATCCTGGTGAATCTCCTCTGCACCCTCTCTAATCCAGGCAGCGTCCTGGTGAATCTCCTCGGCACCCTCTCTAATACAGGCAGCATCCTTGTGAATCTCCTGTGCATCCTCTCTAATCGAGACAGCATCCTGGTGAAACTGCTCTGCACCCTCTCTAATCCAGTCAACATCTTGGTGAATCTACTCTGCACCCTCTCTAATCCAGTCAGCATTCTGGTGAATCTACTCTGCACCCTCTCTAATCCAGTCAGCATCCTGGTGAATCTCCTCTGCACCCTTTCTAATACAGGCAGCATCCTTGTGAATCTCCTCTGCATCCTCTCTAATCCAGACAGCATCCTGGTGAATCTCCTCTGCACCCTCTCTAATCCAGACAGGATCCTGGTGAATCTCCTCTGCACACTCTCTAATCCAGACAGTATCCTGGGGAATCTACTCTGCATTCTCTCTAATCCAGACAGCAACCTGGTGAAACTCCTCTGCACCCTCACTAATCCAGACAGCATCCTGGTGAATCTCCTGTGCACCCTCTCTAATCCAGACAGCATCATGGTGAATCTCCTCTGCACCCTCTCCAATCCAGACAGCATCCTGGTGAATCTCCTCTGCACACTCTCTAATCCAGACAGCATCGTGGTGAATCTCCTCTACACACTCTCTAATCCAGACAGCATCCTGGTGAATCTCCTCTGCACACTCTCTAATCCAGACAGCATCCTGCTGAATCTCCTGTGCACCCTCTCTAATCCAGACAGCATCATGGTGAATCTCCTCTGCACCCTCTCCAATCCAGACAGCATCCTGGTGAATCTCCTCTGCACACTCTCTAATCCAGTCAGCATTCTGGTGAATCTACTCTGCACCCTCTCTAATCCAGACAGTATCCTGGGGAATCTACTCTGCACCCTCTCTAATCCAGACAGTATCCTGGGGAATCTACTCTGCACCCTCACTAATCCAGACAGCAACCTGGTGAAACTCCTCTGCACCCTCTCTAATCCAGACAGCATTATGGTGAATCTCCTCTGCTCCCTCTCTAATCCAGACAGCATCCTGGTGAATCTCCTCTGCACCCTCTCCAATCCAGACAGCATCCTGCTGAATCTCCTCTGCACCCTCTCTAATCCAGGCAGCATCCTGGTAAATCTCCCCTGCCCCCTCTCTAATCCAGATAGCATCCTGCTGAATCTCCCTCTGCACCCTGTCTAATCCAGGCAGTGTCCTGGTGAATCTCCTCTGCGCCCTCTCCAATCGAGACTGCATCCTGGTGAAACTGCTCTGCACCCTCTCCAATCCAGTCAACATCTTGTTGAATCTACTCTGTACCCTCTCTAGTCCAGTCAGCATCCTGGTAAATCTCCTCTGCACCTTCTCTAATCCAGACAGCATCCTGGTGAATCTCCTCTGCACCCTCTCTAATCCAGACAGAATCCTGGTGAATCTCCTCTGTATCCTCTCTAATCCAGACATAATCCTGGTGAATCTCCTCTGCACCCTGTCTAATCCAGACAGCATCCTGGTAAATCTCCTCTGCACCCTCTCTAATCCAGGCAGTATCCTGGTAACTCTCCACTGCACCCTCTCTAATCCAGGCAGCATCCTGGTGAATCTCCTCTGCACACTCTGTAGTCCAGACAGCATCCTGGTGAATCTCCTCTGCACACTCTCTAATCCAGACAGCATCCTGCTGAATCTCCTCAGCACACCCTCTAATCCAGACAGCATCCTGGTGAATCTCCTCTGCACACTCTCTAATCCAGACAGCATCCTGGTGAATCTCCTCTGCACCCTCTCTAATCCAGACAGCATCCTGGTGAATCACCTCTGAACCCTGTCTAATCCAGACAGCATCCTGGTGAAACTCCTCTGTATCCTCTCTAATCCAGGCAGCATCCTGGTGAATCTCCTCGGCACCCTCTCTAATACAGGCAGCATCCTGGTGAATCTCTTCTGCACACTCTCTAATCCAGGCAGCATCCTGGTGAATCTCCTCTGCACCCTCTCTAATCCAGGCAGCGTCCTGGTGAATCTCCTCGGCACCCTCTCTAATACAGGCAGCATCCTTGTGAATCTCCTCTGCATCCTCTCAAATCCAGACAGCATCCTGGTGAATCTCCTCTGCACCCTCTCTAATCCAGTCAACATCTTGGTGAATCTACTCTGCACCCTCTCTAATCCAGTCAGCATTCTGGTGAATCTACTCTGCACCCTCTCTAATCCAGTCAGCATCCTGGTGAATCTCCTCTGCACCCTCTCTAATACAGGCAGCATCCTTGTGAATCTCCTCTGCATCCTCTCTAATCCAGACAGCATCCTGGTGAATCTCCTCTGCACCCTCTCTAATCCAGACAGAATCCTGGTGAATCTCCTCTGCACACTCTCTAATCCAGACAGTATCCTGGGGAATCTACTCTGCATTCTCTCTAATCCAGACAGCAACCTGGTGAAACTCCTCTGCACCCTCTCTAATCCAGTCAACATCTTGGTGAATCTACTCTGCACCCTCTCTAATCCAGTCAGCATTCTGGTGAATCTACTCTGCACCCTCTCTAATCCAGTCAGCATCCTGGTGAATCTCCTCTGCACCCTCTCTAATACAGGCAGCATCCTTGTGAATCTCCTCTGCATCCTCTCTAATCCAGACAGCATCCTGGTGAATCTCCTCTGCACCCTCTCTAATCCAGACAGAATCCTGGTGAATCTCCTCTGCACACTCTCTAATCCAGACAGTATCCTGGGGAATCTACTCTGCATTCTCTCTAATCCAGACAGCAACCTGGTGAAACTCCTCTGCACCCTCACTAATCCAGACAGCATCCTGGTGAATCTCCTGTGCACCCTCTCTAATCCAGACAGCATCATGGTGAATCTCCTCTGCACCCTCTCCAATCCAGACAGCATCCTGGTGAATCTCCTCTGCACACTCTCTAATCCAGACAGCATCGTGGTGAATCTCCTCTACACACTCTCTAATCCAGACAGCATCCTGGTGAATCTCCTCTGCACACTCTCTAATCCAGACAGCATCCTGCTGAATCTCCTGTGCACCCTCTCTAATCCAGACAGCATCATGGTGAATCTCCTCTGCACCCTCTCCAATCCAGACAGCATCCTGGTGAATCTCCTCTGCACACTCTCTAATCCAGTCAGCATTCTGGTGAATCTACTCTGCACCCTCTCTAATCCAGACAGTATCCTGGGGAATCTACTCTGCACCCTCTCTAATCCAGACAGTATCCTGGGGAATCTACTCTGCACCCTCACTAATCCAGACAGCAACCTGGTGAAACTCCTCTGCACCCTCTCTAATCCAGACAGCATTATGGTGAATCTCCTCTGCTCCCTCTCTAATCCAGACAGCAACCTGGTGAAACTCCTCTGCACCCTCACTAATCCAGACAGCATCCTGGTGAATCTCCTGTGCACCCTCTCTAATCCAGACAGCATCATGGTGAATCTCCTCTGCACCCTCTCCAATCCAGACAGCATCCTGGTGAATCTCCTCTGCACACTCTCTAATCCAGACAGCATCGTGGTGAATCTCCTCTACACACTCTCTAATCCAGACAGCATCCTGGTGAATCTCCTCTGCACACTCTCTAATCCAGACAGCATCCTGCTGAATCTCCTGTGCACCCTCTCTAATCCAGACAGCATCATGGTGAATCTCCTCTGCACCCTCTCCAATCCAGACAGCATCCTGGTGAATCTCCTCTGCACACTCTCTAATCCAGTCAGCATTCTGGTGAATCTACTCTGCACCCTCTCTAATCCAGACAGTATCCTGGGGAATCTACTCTGCACCCTCTCTAATCCAGACAGTATCCTGGGGAATCTACTCTGCACCCTCACTAATCCAGACAGCAACCTGGTGAAACTCCTCTGCACCCTCTCTAATCCAGACAGCATTATGGTGAATCTCCTCTGCTCCCTCTCTAATCCAGACAGCATCCTGGTGAATCTCCTCTGCACCCTCTCCAATCCAGACAGCATCCTGCTGAATCTCCTCTGCACCCTCTCTAATCCAGGCAGCATCCTGGTAAATCTCCCCTGCCCCCTCTCTAATCCAGATAGCATCCTGCTGAATCTCCCTCTGCACCCTGTCTAATCCAGGCAGTGTCCTGGTGAATCTCCTCTGCGCCCTCTCCAATCGAGACTGCATCCTGGTGAAACTGCTCTGCACCCTCTCCAATCCAGTCAACATCTTGTTGAATCTACTCTGCACCCTCTCTAATCCAGTCAGCATTCTGGTGAATCTACTCTGCACCCTCTCTAATCCAGTCAGCATTCTGGTGAATCTACTCTGCACCCTCTCTAATCCAGTCAGCATCCTGGTGAATCTCCTCTGCACCCTCTCTAATACAGGCAGCATCCTTGTGAATCTCCTCTGCATCCTCTCTAATCCAGACAGCATCCTGGTGAATCTCCTCTGCACCCTCTCTAATCCAGACAGAATCCTGGTGAATCTCCTCTGCACACTCTCTAATCCAGACAGTATCCTGGGGAATCTACTCTGCATTCTCTCTAATCCAGACAGCAACCTGGTGAAACTCCTCTGCACCCTCACTAATCCAGACAGCATCCTGGTGAATCTCCTGTGCACCCTCTCTAATCCAGACAGCATCATGGTGAATCTCCTCTGCACCCTCTCCAATCCAGACAGCATCCTGGTGAATCTCCTCTGCACACTCTAATCCAGACAGCATCGTGGTGAATCTCCTCTACACACTCTCTAATCCAGACAGCATCCTGGTGAATCTCCTCTGCACACTCTCTAATCCAGACAGCATCCTGCTGAATCTCCTGTGCACCCTCTCTAATCCAGACAGCATCATGGTGAATCTCCTCTGCACCCTCTCCAATCCAGACAGCATCCTGGTGAATCTCCTCTGCACACTCTCTAATCCAGTCAGCATTCTGGTGAATCTACTCTGCACCCTCTCTAATCCAGACAGTATCCTGGGGAATCTACTCTGCACCCTCTCTAATCCAGACAGTATCCTGGGGAATCTACTCTGCACCCTCACTAATCCAGACAGCAACCTGGTGAATCTCCTCTGCACCCTCTCTAATCCAGACAGCATTATGGTGAATCTCCTCTGCTCCCTCTCTAATCCAGACAGCATCCTGGTGAATCTCCTCTGCACCCTCTCCAATCCAGACAGCATCCTGCTGAATCTCCTCTGCACCCTCTCTAATCCAGGCAGCATCCTGGTAAATCTCCCCTGCCCCCTCTCTAATCCAGATAGCATCCTGCTGAATCTCCCTCTGCACCCTGTCTAATCCAGGCAGTGTCCTGGTGAATCTCCTCTGCGCCCTCTCCAATCGAGACTGCATCCTGGTGAAACTGCTCTGCACCCTCTCCAATCCAGTCAACATCTTGTTGAATCTACTCTGTACCCTCTCTAGTCCAGTCAGCATTCTGGTGAATCTCCTCTGCACCCTCTCTAATCCAGGCAGCATCCTGGTGAATCTCCTCTGCACCCTCTCTAACCCAGACAGCATCCTGGTGAATCTCCTCTGCACCCTCTCTAACCCAGGCAGCATCCTGGTGAATCTCCTCTGCACACTCTCTAATCCAGGCAGTGTCCTGGTGAATCTCCTCTGCACCCTCTCCAATCGAGACTGCATCCTGGTGAAACTGCTCTGCACCCTCTCCAATCCAGTCAACATCTTGGTGAATCTACTCTGCACCCTCTCTAATCTAGTCAGCATCCTGGTGAATCTCCTCTGCACCCTCTCTAATCCAGGAAGCATCCTGGTGAATCTCCTCTGCACCCTCTCTAATCCAGACAGCATTATGGTGAATCTCCTCTGCACCCTCTCTAATCCAGGCAGCATTCTGGTGAATCTCCTCTGCACCCTCTCTAATACAGGCAGCATCCTGGTGAATCTCCTCTGCACCCTCTCCAATCCAGACAGCATCCTGCTGAATCTCCTCTGCACCCTCTCTAATCCAGATAGCATCCTGGTGAACCTCCTCTGCACCCTCTCCAATCCAGTCAACATCCTGGTGAATTTCCTCTGCACCCTCTCTAACCCAGGGAGAATCCTGGTGAATCTCCTCTGCACCCTCTCTAACCCAGGCAGCATCCTGGTGAATCTCCTCTGCCCCCTCTCTAATCCAGACAGCATCCTGGTGAATCTCCCTCTGCACCCTCTCTAATCCAGGCAGTGTCCTGGTGAATCTCCTCTGCACCCTCTCCAATCGAGACTGCATCCTGGTGAAACTCCTCTGCACCCTCTCGAATCCAGGTATCATCCTGGTAAATCTCCTCTGCACCCTCTCTAATCCAGACAGCATCCTGGGGAATCTACTCTGCACCCGCTCTAATCCAGACAGCATCCTAGTGAATCTCCTCTGCACCCTCTCTAATCCAGACAGCATCCTGGTGAATCTCCTCTGCACCCTCTCTAATCCAGACAGCATCCTGGTAAATCTCCTCTGTACTCTCTCTGGTGGGTGTAGTGAATGCTGATGCTTTACGTTCGAATAATTTCGGGGTAGGGTTGGTGCTGCTTAGCTTGGGAAGTGGGCTGGTCGCTTTGGGCTCGAGCATCTTTTTTCATCCTTTCATTCTTATTTTGGTGTTTTCTTCTGTTTCGAGGATGTCTGTGGAGAGTAAGAATTTCAGGTTGTATATGGTTTACATGTTCTGATTTTAAATGGGACGATTGAAAGCAACCACTGGCGGACCAGCCTCGGTGGGCAACATGGCTGTAGTCTGCTCCTCCGCCTCGTGGTTTTATGGTCGGAATCATCACGGTCTGTTGGCTGGGAAATCAAGGACTCAACTTCCAACGGTCCTACGTGAAGGAGTTTGGCGATCGGTTTCCTTGGAATTGTTGTCTCCTTCCGTTTGAAGAGGGAACTGGAGAATCTCATGTGGATGCCACTGGACACTTTGTTCTGTCAGACGCAGGAATAGTCCGTCCATCCCCTTTGGTCCTGGAGGCGACTGGATGAGGCTGGCCCGAGGCCAGGTCAATTTCCGCAGCGCACCGAGCTGCCGGGGTCCAGGCCCATGTTTGGGAGGAGATAGGAAAGGTCAGGGTGCGGGAAGGGAGTGGCTGGTTCGTACGTTCACTCGGACTCTGTGGATTCGGTTTGTTCGCTTTGCGTGATCTGTTTTTGCCTCTCTGCACACTGGGTGTTTGACTATCGGCTTTCTCTGTTCCGTGGCTGCCTGTGAGGAGGTCGGGGTTGCATGGTACACACAGTGTGCTAATAAATGTATATGGGCAGGATTTCCTGGGAGCCAACCATTTTAATTCCACTCCAGTGTGTCGGTCTCACAGTGGGGGAGCAACACCTCATAATCCTTCTTGACAGCATCAACATCGACTTGTCCAACGTCAGTTAATTTTTTCCCCCCGCCCCATCTCTCTTTTTCCACTACCCCTTCTGACACCCTTTTTGCCCCCAACTCTTCTCCTCACCTCCCCCCCCCCCCCCGGTGCCCCTCCGCCTCCCCTTTCTCCCATGGTCCACTCTCCTCTTCCATCAGATTCCTTCTGCTTTAGCCCTTTCTCAGCTTCTCACTTCATTCCCCCTCCGCTGACTTATCACTTGCCAACTTGAACTCCTACCCCACTTCCCGCCACCTTCTCAGCCTGGCTCCTTCCCCTGACGAAGCACCTCAGCCCAAAATGTCTGCTTATTCCTCTCGACAGACGCTGCCTGACCTGCAGAGTTCCTCCAGCATTCTGTGCGTGTTGCTCTGGGCTTATCCAAGTCCATTTCAGGTCCGAGCTGGTGAATTCAAACGAGATGCAAGGGGCAAGTTTCTTTACACAGAAAGTGGTAAATGCCTGGGGTGCTGGCAGGTGCAGTGGGGAATGCTAAGAGGGGTTTAGACGGGCATGTGAGGGGAATGGAGGGTTCTGGACATTATGTATGTCAAAGAGGTAAGTTTAGTTGGCAACTTGATTACTAATTTAATTGGTTCAGTACAGAATTCTGGGCTGAAGGACCTGTTGCATGGGTACTGCGTAAAAAGTCTAAGACATATATGTATTGTCAGGGAGCCTGAGACTTTCACACAGTCCTGTATTTGTCAACGTGGAGCGGAGAGCGAGTTTGTAAATCTGGCGGGAGCAAAGGATGTTGGGAATGGTGAGGGTGGAGCGCCGCGGGAGGGGGTGTGGGACGGGGGGCAGAGAAGGAGTGTCAGGGACGGGTACAGACACACCCAGTCCTGAGACACCAGGCAAGGTCATTTGATTCCAAACAATCGGTTTGTTGATCATTACAGAATGTCTCTCTGGTGCTTCCCGCTCCCTCCCCTCTCCCTTCCCCTTTTCCCAACCATGATTCCCCTCTCCCTGCCCCCTTCCCACGCCCAGTCCACAATAGAGACCCAGATCAGAATCAGGTTTATCATCACTCACACACGTCAGGAAATTTGTTTTTTTTGTGACAGCAGTACAGTGCGATACATAAAATTACTACAGTACTATGGAAAAGTCTCGGGCACCCGAGCTATCCGATGAAAAACGAGACGCGCACAGAACATTACTGTTAACAACACACATATTGATTAAATAATAATAGACTCTTGTAATAAATGCAAATACCCTTGTGTGTTCATTAATAAAGCACTGTTTCATTAGGTTCTCTTACATCTGTAATCAATATCTGTCCCTGCATTACGGTGAAACATCTTGCTGATGAGCTGACATGATTCTGGGTCGCAACAAGATCTGATTGCATAACCAGCACTTCTGTGCACATTTCTCACCGCAGACAGCAAGGCTGTGGTTAGGGACGGTGAGGGAGGAGAGTGTCTGAGGGCGAGGAGTGGCCGTTTTTGGGGAGGGTGCCCATGGGTTGTGGGGCACTCGAACATTAGCAGTATCTTGCCCTGGTCCAACCGTGTCGACGCTACGGCCAAGAAATTTCACCATTGACCTTGCTTCTTCGGCAGGCTGAGGAATCACGGCATGCACCCCCCCCCCCCCCACCGCGACCCCCGATAACCCTCACCAACGGTTACCACAGCAAACACCTCATCCAGGCTTGCAACCGCAACAGCTCTGCCCAAAACTGGCCAAGCTTCTGGACGAAACAAAGAGAGGTGGAGGGGCAGGTGGTTCTGAGGGAGCAGAACGGGCTGCAGAAGGACTTGGACAGATAAAAGGAGGAGAGGAGGAAGGCAAATGCAACGCTGGTATTCATTTCGAGAGGAGTGCAGTATGAAAGCGAGCATGTGATGTTAAGACTTCATAAACCAATGGTGGGGCCTCACTTGGAGTCTTGTGAGAAATGTTCTGGGCCCCTTATCTTGGAAAGGATGAGCCGAAACTGGAGAGGGTTCAAAGGAGGTTCGCGAAAATGACTCCAGGATTGAATGGCTTGTGGCTGGCCCTGGAATTCAGAAGCATGAGGGGTGACCTAATTGAAACCTATCAAATGGTGAAAGGATGCAGATAGAGTGGATGTGGAGAGGATGTTTCCTATCGTGGGGGAGTCTAGGACCAGAGGACACAGATACAGTGGATGTGGAGAGGATGTTTCCTATAGTGGGGGAGTCTGGGACCAGAGGACACAGATAGAGTGGATGTGGAGAGGATGTTTCCTATAGTGGGGGAGTCTAGGACCAGAGGACACAGATAGAGTGGATGTGGAGAGGATGTTTCCTATAGTGGGGGAGTCTGGGACCAGAGGACACATGTAGAGTGGATGTGGAGAGGATGTTTCCTATAGTGGGGGAGTCTAGGACCAGAGGACACAGATAGAGTGGATGTGGAGAGGATGTTTCCTATAGTGGGGGAGTCTAGGACCAGAGGACACAGATAGAGTGGATGTGGAGAGGATGTTTCCTATAGTGGGGGAGTCTGGGACCAGAGGACACAGATAGAGTGGATGTGGAGAGGATGATTCCTATAGTGGGGGAGTCTCGGACCAGAGGACACAGATAGGGTGGATGTGGAGAGGATGATTCCTATAGTGGGGGAGTCTCGGACCAGAGGACACAGATAGGGTGGATGTGGAGAGGATGTTTCCTATAGTGGGGGAGTCTCGGACCAGAGGACACAGATAGAGTGGATGTGGAGAGGATGTTTCCTGTAGTGGGGGAGTCTCGGACCAGAGGACACAGATAGGGTGGATGTGGAGAGGATGTTTCCTATAGTGGGGGAGTCTCGGACCAGAGGACACAGATAGGGTGGATGTGGAGAGGATGTTTCCTATAGTGGGGGAGTCTCGGACCAGAGGACACAGATAGAGTGGATGTGGAGAGGATGTTTCCTATAGTGGGGAAGTCTAGGCCCACAGATAGAGTGGATGTGGAGAGGATGTTTCCTATAGTGGGGGAGTCTCGGACCACAGATAGAGTGGATGTGGAGAGGATGTTTCCTATAGTGGGGAAGTCTAGGACCAGAGGACACAGATAGAGTGGATGTGGAGAGGATGTTTCCTATAGTGGGGAGTCTGGGACAAGAGGACACAGATAGGGTGGATGTGGAGAGGATGTTTCCTATAGTGGGGGAGTCTCGGACCAGAGGACACAGATAGAGTGGATGTGGAGAGGATGTTTCCTATAGTGGGGGAGTCTAGGACCAGAGGACACAGATAGAGTGGATGTGGAGAGGATGTTTCCTATAGTGGGGGAGTCTAGGACCAGAGGACACAGATAGAGTGGATGTGGAGAGGATGTTTCCTATAGTGGGGAAGTCTAGGCCCACAGATAGAGTGGATGTGGAGAGGATGTTTCCTATAGTGGGGGAGTCTCGGACCACAGATAGAGTGGATGTGGAGAGGATGTTTCCTATAGTGGGGAAGTCTAGGACCAGAGGACACAGATAGAGTGGATGTGGAGAGGATGTTTCCTATAGTGGGGAGTCTGGGACAAGAGGACACAGATAGGGTGGATGTGGAGAGGATGTTTCCTATAGTGGGGGAGTCTCGGACCAGAGGACACAGATAGAGTGGATGTGGAGAGGATGTTTCCTATAGTGGGGGAGTCTAGGACCAGAGGACACAGATAGAGTGGATGTGGAGAGGATGTTTCCTATAGTGGGGGAGTCTAGGACCAGAGGACACAGATAGAGTGGATGTGGAGAGGATGTTTCCTACATTGGGGGAGTCTAGGACCAGAGGACACAGATAGAGTGGATGTGGAGAGGATGATTCCTATAGTGGGGGAGTCTAGGACCAGAGGACACAGATAGAGTGGATGTGGAGAGGATGTTTCCTATAGTGGGGGAGTCTAGGACCAGAGGACACAGATAGAGTGGATGTGGAGAGGATGTTTCCTACAGTGGGGGAGTCTAGGACCAGAGGACACAGATAGAGTGGATGTGGAGAGGATGTTTCCTATGGTGGGGGAGTCCAGGACCAGAGGACACAGATAGAGTGGTTGTGGAGAGGATGTTTCCTATGGTGGGGGAGTCCATGACAAGAGGACACAGATAGAGTGGATGTGGAGAGGATGTTTCCTATAGTGGGGGAGTCTAGGACCAGAGGACACAGATAGAGTGGATGTGGAGAGGATGTTTCCAATAGCAGGGGAGTCTAGGGCCAGAGGGCACAGATAGAGTGGATGTGGAGAGGATGATTCCTATAGTGGGGGAGTCTCGGACCAGAGGACACAGATAGAGTGGATGTGGAGAGGATGTTTCCAGTAGTGGGGAGTCTAGGACTAGAGGAGTCAGATAGAGTGGATGAGGAGAGGATATTTCCAGTATTGGGGGAGTCTAGGACCAGAGGACACAGATAGAGTGGATGTGGAGAGGATGTTTCCTATACTCAGGGAGTCTAGGACCAGAGGACACAGACAGAGTGCATGTGGAGAGGATGTTTCCTATAGTGGGGGAGTCTAGGACCAGAGGACACAGATAGAGTGGATGTGGAGAGGATGTTTCCTATAGTGGGGGAGTCTAGGACCAGAGGACACACATAGAGTGGATGTGGAGAGTATGTTTCCTATAGTGGGGGAGTCTAGGACCAGAGGACACAGATAGAGTGGATGTGGAGAGGATGTTTCCTATAGTGGGGGAGTCTAGGACCAGAGGACACAGATAGAGTGGATGCGGAGAGGATGTTTCCTACAGTGGGGGAGTCTAGGACAAGAGGACACAGATAGAGTGGATGTGGAGAGGATGTTTCCTATAGTGGGGGAGTCTAGGACCTGAGGGCACAGATAGAGTGGATGTGGAGAGGGTGTTTCCTAGAGGGGAGTCTAGGACCAGAGGACACAGATAGAGTGGATGTGGAGAGGATGTTTCCTATCGTGGGGGCTTCTAGGACTAGAGGACACAGATAGAGTGGATGTGGAGAGGATGTTTCCTATCGTGGGGGCTTCTAGGACCAGAGGACGCAGATAGAGTGGATGTGGAGAGGATGTTTCCTATAGTGGGGGAGTCTCGGACCAGAGGACACAGATAGAGTGGATGTGGAGAGGATGTTTCCTATAGTGGGGAAGTCTAGGCCCACAGATAGAGTGGATGTGGAGAGGATGTTTCCTATAGTGGGGGAGTCTCGGACCACAGATAGAGTGGATGTGGAGAGGATGTTTCCTATAGTGGGGAAGTCTAGGACCAGAGGACACAGATAGAGTGGATGTGGAGAGGATGTTTCCTATAGTGGGGAGTCTGGGACAAGAGGACACAGATAGGGTGGATGTGGAGAGGATGTTTCCTATAGTGGGGGAGTCTAGGACCAGTTGACACAGATAGAGTGGATGTGGAGAGGATGTTTCCTATAGTGGGGGTTTCTAGGACCAGAGGACACAACCTCAGGATGGAGGAGCATTCTTTTAGAATGGAGATGAGGAGGAGGAGACAGAAACGGGTGAATTTATTATGGGGAACAAGGAAATGGCAGATGAGTTGAACAGGTACTTTTGATCTGTCTTCACGAGGGAAGACACAAACAATCTCCCAGATGTAATAGTGGACAAAGGAACTAGGGTAAAGGATGAACTGAAGGAAATTTATATTAGGCAAGAAACGGTGTTGGATAGACTGTTGAGTCTGAAGGCTGATAAATCCCCGGGACCTGATGGTCTGCATCCCAGGGTACTTAAAGAGTTGGCTCTAGAAATGGACGCATTGGTAATCATTTTCCAATGTTCTATAGATTCAGGAACAGTTCCTGCGGATTGGAGGGTGGCTAATGTTGTCCCACTTTTCAAGAAAAGAGGGAGAGAGAAAACAGGGAATTATAGACTGGTTAGTCTGACGTCAGTGGTGGGAAAGGTGCTGGAGTCAATTATAAAAGAGGAAATTACGACACATTTGGATAGCAGTAGAAGGATCAGTCAGAGTCAGCATGGATTAATGAAGGGAAAATCATGCTTGACTAATCTTCTAGAGTTTTTTGAGGATGTAACTATGAAAATGGACAAGGGAGAGCCAGTGGATGTAGTGTACCTGGACTTCCAGAAAGCTTTTGATAAAGTCCCACATAGGAGATTAGTGGGCAAAATTAGGGCACATGGTATTGGAGGCAGAGTACTGACATGGATTGAAAATTGGCTGGCTGACAGGAAACAAAGAGTAGCGATTAACAGGTCCCTTTCGGAATGGCAGGCTGTGACCAGTGGGGTACCGCAAGGTTTGGTGCTGGGACCGCAGCTGTTTACAATATACATTAATGATTGAGATGAAGGGATTTAAAGTAACATTAGCAAATTTGCTGATGACACAAAGCTGGGTGGCAGCGTGAAATGTCAGGAGGATGTTATGCGAATGCAGGGTGACTTGGACAGGTTGGGTGAGTGGGCAAATGTATGGCAGATGCAGTTTAATGTAGATAATTGTGAGGTTATCCACTTTGGTGGCAAGAACAGGAAGGCAGATTACTATCTAAACGGAGTCAAGTTAGGAAAAGGGGAAGTTCTTGTTCATCAGTCAATGAAAGCAAGCATGCAGGTACAGCAGGCAGTGAAGAAAGCTAATGGCATGCTTGCCTTTATAACAAAAGGTATTGAGTATCGGAGTAAAGAGGTCCTTCTGCAGCTGTACAGGGCCCTGGTGGGACCCCACCTGGACTATTGTGTGCAGTTTTGGTCTCCAAATTTGAAGGAAGGACATTCTTGCTATTGACGGAGTGCAGCGTAGGTTCACAAGGTTAATTCCCGGAATGGCGGGACTGTCATATGTTGAAAGATTGGAGTGACTGGGCTTGTATACACTGTGATTCTGAAGGATGAGAGGGGATTTGATTGAAACATATAAGATTATTAAGAGATTGGACACGCTGGAGGCAGGAAGCATGTTCCCGCTGATGGGTGAGTCCAGAAATAGAGGCCACAGTTTAAGAATAGGGAGTAGGCCATTTACAACTGAGATGAGGAAAAACTTTTTCACCCAGAGAATGGTGGATATGTGGAAAGTACTGCCCCAGAAGTCAGTGGAGGCCAAGTCTCTAGCTTATAGATAGCGGGGTCAAGGGATATGGGGAGAGGGCAGGAACGGGGTACTGATTGTGGATGATCAGCCATGATCAAAGTGATTGGCGGTGCTGGCAAGAAGGGCCGAATGGCCCACTCCTGCACCTATTGTCTGTTGTCTATTAGCTGAATGGGCAAAGAAGGGTCAAATAGAATACAGTGTCCGGAAGTGGGGAGTCTAGGACCAGAGGACTCAGACAGAGTGGATGTGGAGAGGATGTTTCCTATAGTGGGGGAGTCTGGGACCAGAGGACACAGATAGAGTGGATGTGGAGAGGATGTTTCCTACAGTAGGGTAGTCTAGGACCAGAGGACACAGATAGAGTGGATGTGGAGAGGATGTTTCCTGTAGAGGGGGAGTCTAGGACCAGAGGACACAGATAGAGTGGATGTGGAGAGGATGTTTCCTATTGTGGAGGAGTCTAGGACCAGAGGACACAGATAGAGTGGATGTGGAGAGGATGTTTCCTATAGTGGGGGAGTCTAGGACCAGAGGACACAGATAGAGTGGATATGGAGAGGATGTTTCCTGTAGTGGGGGAGTCTAGGACCACAGATAGAGTGGATGTGGAGAGGATGTTTCCTATAGTGAGGGAGTCTAGGCACAGAGAACACAGATAGAGTGGATGTGGAGAGGATGTTTCAGGTGGTGGGGGAGTCGGTGACGGAGAGAGTGTCCGTGGGGGATTCAGTGTGTGGTGAGTCAGTGACGGGGAGAGTGTCCGTGGGGGATTCAGTGTGTGGTGAGTCAGTGACGGGGAGAGTGTCCGTGGGGGATTCAGAGTGTGTGGTGAGTCAGTGACGGGGAGAGTGTCCGTGGGGGATTCAGTGTGTGGTGAGTCAGTGACGGGGAGAGTGTCCGTGGGGGATTCAGTGTGTGGTGAGTCAGTGACGGGGAGAGTGTCCGTGTGGGATTCAGTGTGTGGTGAGTCAGTGACGGGGAGAGTGTCCGTGGGGGATTCAGTGTGTGGTGAGTCAGTGACGGGGAGAGTGTCCGTGGGGGATTCAGTGTCTGTGGTGAGTCAGTGATGGGGAGAGTGACCGTGAGGAATTCAGTATGTGGTGAGTCAGTGACGGGGAGAGTGTCCGTGGGGGATTCACTGTGTGGTGAGACAGTGACGGGGAGAGTGTCCGTGGGGGATTCAGTGACTGTGGTGAGTCAGTGACGGGGAGAGTGTCCGTGGGGGATTCAGTGTTTGTGGTGAGTCAGTGACGGGGAGAGTGTCCGTGGGGGATTCAGTGTGTGGTGAGTCAGTGACGGGGAGAGTGTCCGTGTGGGATTCAGTGTGTGTGGAGAGTCAGAGACGGGGAGAGTGTCCGTGGGGGATTCAGTGTGTGTGGTGAGTCAGTGACGGGGAGAGTATCCGTGGGGGATTCAGTGTGTGGTGAGTCAGTGACGGGGAGAGTGTCCGTGGGGGATTCAGTGTGTGGTGAGTCAGTGACGGGGAGAGTGTCCGTGTGAGATTCTGTGTGTGGTGAGTCAGTGACGGGGAGAGTGTCCGTGGGGGATTCAGTGTGTGGTGAGTCAGTGACGGGGAGAGTGTCCGTGGGGGATTCACTGTGTGGTGAGGCAGTGACGGGGAGAGTGTCCGGGAGGGATTCAGTGTGTGGTGAGTCAGTGACGGGGAGAGTGTCCGTGGGGGATTCAGTGTGTGGTGAGTCAGTGACGGGGAGAGTGTCCGTGAGGGATTCAGTGTGTGGTGAGTCAGTGACGGGGAGAGTGTCCGTGGGGGATTTAGTGTGTGGTGAGTCAGAGACGGGGAGAGTGTCTTTGGGGGATTCACTGTGTGGTGAGTCAGTGACGGGGACAGTGTCCGTGGGGGATTCAGTGTGTGGTGAGTCAGTGACGGGGAGAGTGTCCATGGGGGATTTAGTGTGTGGTGAGTCAGTGACGGGGAGAGTGTCCGTGGGGGATTCACTGTGTGGTGAGTCAGTGACGGGGAGAGTGTCCGTGGGGGATTCAGTGTGTGGTGAGTCAGTGACGGGGAGAGTGTCCGTGGGGGATTCAGTGTGTGGTGAGTCAGTGACGGGGAGAGTGTCCGTGGGGAATTTAGTGTGTGGTGAGTCAGTGACGGGGAGAGTGTCCGTGGGGGATTCACTGTGTGGTGAGTCAGTGACGGGGAGAGTGTCCGTGGGGGATTCAGTGTGTGGTGAGTCAGTGACGGGGAGAGTGTCCGTGGGGGATTCAGTGTCTGTGGTGAGTCAGTGACGGGGAGAGTGTCCGTGGGGGATTCAGTGTGTGGTGAGTCAGTGACGGGGAGAGTGTCCGTGGGGGATTCAGTGTGTGGTGAGTCAGAGACGGGGAGAGTGTCCGTGGGGGATTCAGTGTGTGTGGTGAGTCAGTGACGGGGAGAGTGTCCGTGGGGGATTCAGTGTGTGGTGAGTCAGTGACGGGGAGAGTGTCCGTGGGGGATTCAGTGTGTGGTGAGTCAGTGACGGGGAGAGTGTCCATGGGGGATTTAGTGTGTGGTGAGTCAGTGACGGGGAGAGTGTCCGTGGGGGATTCACTGTGTGGTGAGTCAGTGATGGGGAGAGTGTCCGTGGGGGATTCAGTGTGTGGTGAGTCAGTGACGGGGAGAGTGTCCGTGGGGGATTCAGTGTCTGTGGTGAGTCAGTGACGGGGAGAGTGTCCGTGGGGGATTCAGTGTGTGGTGAGTCAGAGACGGGGAGAGTGTCCGTGGGGGATTCAGTGTGTGTGGTGAGTCAGTGACGGGGAGAGTGTCCGTGAGGGATTCACTGTGTGGTGAGTCAGTGACGGGGAGAGTGTCCGTGGGGGATTCAGTGTGTGGTGAGTCAGTGACGGGGAGAGTGTCCGTGGGGGATTCAGTGTGTGGTGAGTCAGAGACGGGGAGAGTGTCCGTGGGGGATTCATTGTGTGGTGAGTCAGTGACGGGGAGAGTGTCCATGGGGGATTTAGTGTGTGGTGAGTCTGTGACGGGGAGAGTGTCCGTGGGGGATTCAGTGTGTGGTGAGTCAGAGACGGGGAGAGTGTCCGTGGGGGATTCAGTGTGTGGTGAGTCAGTGACGGGGAGAGTGTCCGTGGGGGATTCACTGTGTGGTGAGTCAGTGACGGGGAGAGTGACCGTGGGGGATTCAGTGTGTGGTGAGTCAGTGACGGGGAGAGTGTCCGTGGGGGATTCAGTGTGTGGTGAGTCAGTGACGGGGAGAGTGTCCGTGGGGGATTCAGTGTGTGGTGAGTCAGTCATGGGGAGAGTGTCCGTGGGGGATTCAGTGTGTGGTGAGTCAGTGACGGGGAGAGAGTCCGTGGGGGATTCAGTGTGTGGTGAGTCAGTGACGGGGAGAGTGTCCGTGGGGGTTTCAGTGTGTGTGGTGAGTCAGTGACGGGGAGAGAGTCCGTGAGGGATTCAGTGTGTGGTGAGTCAGTGACGGGGAGAGTGTCCGTGGGGGATTCAGTGTGTGGTGAGTCAGTGACGGGGAGAGTGTCCGTGGGGGATTCAGTGTGTGTGGTGAGTCAGTGACGGGGAGAGTGTCCGTGGGGGATTCAGTGTGTGGTGAGTCAGTGACGGGGAGAGTGTCCGTGGGGGATTCAGTGTGTGGTGAGTCAGTGACGGGGAGAGTGTCCGTGGGGGATTCAGTGTGTGGTGAGTCAGTGACGGGGAGAGTGTCCGTGGGGGTTTCAGTGAGTGGTGAGTCAGTGACGGGGAGAGTGTCCGTGGGGGATTCTGTGTGTGGTGAGTCAGTGACGGGGAGAGTGTCCGTGGGGGATTCAGTGTGTGGTGAGTCAGTGACGGGGAGAGTGTCCGTGTGAGATTCTGTGTGTGGTGAGTCAGTGACGGGGAGAGTGTCCGTGGGGGATTCAGTGTGTGGTGAGTCAGTGACGGGGAGAGTGTCCGTGTGGGATTCAGTGAGTGGTGAGTCAGTGACGGGGAGAGTGTCCGTGGGGGATTCAGTGTGTGGTGAGTCAGTGACGGGGAGAGTGTCCGTGGGGGATTCAGTGTGTGGTGAGTCAGTGACGGGGAGAGTGTCCGTGGGGGATTCAGTGTGTGGTGAGTCAGTGACGGGGAGAGTGTCTGTGTGGGATTCAGTGTTTGTGGTGAGTCAGTGACGGGGAGAGTGTCCGTGGGGGATTCAGTGTGTGGTGAGTCAGTGACGGGGAGAGTGTCCGTGGGGGATTCAGTGTGTGGTGAGTCAGTGACGGGGAGAGTGTCCGTGGGGGATTCAGTGTGTGGTGAGTCAGTGACGGGGAGAGTGTCCGTGGGGGATTCAGTGAGTGGTGAGTCAGTGACGGGGAGAGTGTCCGTGTGGGATTCAGTGTTTGTGGTGAGTCAGTGACGGGGAGAGTGTCCGTGGGGGATTCAGTGTGTGGTGAGTCAGTGACGGGGAGAGTGTCCGTGGGGGATTCAGTGTGTGGTGAGTCAGTGACAGGGAGAGTGTCCGTGTGAGATTCTGTGTGTGGTGAGTCAGTGACGGGGAGAGTGTCCGTGGGGGATTCAGTGTGCGGTGAGTCAGTGACGGGGAGAGTGTCCGTGGGGGATTCAGTGTGCGGTGAGTCAGTGACGGGGAGAGTGTCCCTGGGGGATTCACTGTGTGGTGAGTCAGTGACGGGGAGAGTGTCCGTGGGGGATTCAGTGTGTGGTGAGTCAGTGACGGGGAGAGTGTCCGTGGGGGATTCAGTGTGTGGTGAGTCAGTGACGGGGAGAGTGTCCGTGGGGGATTCACTGTGTGGTGAGTCAGTGACAGGGAGAGAGTCCGTGGGGGATTCAGTGTGTGTGGTGAGTCAGTGACGGGGAGAGTGTCCGTGGGGGATTCAGTGTGTGGTGAGTCAGTGAAGGGAGAGTGTCCGTGGGGGATTCTGTGTGTGGTGAGTCAGTGACGGGGAGAGTGTCCGTGGGGGATTCACTGTGTGGTTAATCAGTGACGGGGAGAGTGTCCGTGGGTGATTCAGTGTGTGGTGAGTCAGTGACGGGGAGAGTGTCCGTGGGGGATTCTGTGTGTGGTGAGTCAGTGACGGGGAGAGTGTCCGTGGGGGATTCAGTGTGTGGTGAGTCAGTGACGGGGAGAGTGTCCGTGTGAGATTCTGTGTGTGGTGAGTCAGTGACGGGGAGAGTGTCCGTGGGGGATTCTGTGTGTGGTGAGTCAGTGACGGGGAGAGTGGCCGTGGGGGATTCAGTGTGTGGTGAGTCAGTGACGGGGAGAGTGTCCGTGGGGGATTTAGTGTGTGTGGTCAGTAAGTGACGGGGAGAGTGTCCGTGGGGGATTCACTGTGTGGTGAGTCAGTGACGGGGAGAGTGTCCGTGGGGGATTCTGTGTGTGGTGAGTCAGTGACGGGGAGAGTGTCCGTGTGGGATTCAGTGTGTGGTGAG
The DNA here is from genome assembly GCF_030144855.1 of Hypanus sabinus. Classification (NCBI taxonomy): domain Eukaryota; kingdom Metazoa; phylum Chordata; class Chondrichthyes; order Myliobatiformes; family Dasyatidae; genus Hypanus; species Hypanus sabinus. The sequence continues at coordinate 115,450 of NW_026779235.1, forward strand.
TCAGTGACGGGGAGAGTGTCCGTGGGGGATTCACTGTGTGGTGAGTCAGTGACGGGGAGAGTGTCCGTGGGGGATTCAGTGTGTGGTGAGTCAGTGACGGGGAGAGTGTCCGTGAGGGATTCAGTGTGTGGTGAGTCAGTGACGGGGAGAGTGTCCGTGGGGGATTCAGTTTGTGGTGAGTCAGTGACGGGGAGAGTGTCCGTGGGGGATTCAGTGTGTGGTGAGTCAGTGACGGGGAGAGTGTCCGTGGGGGATTCAGTGTGTGTGGTGAGTCAGTGACGGGGAGAGTGTCCGTGGGGGATTTAGTGTGTGGTGAGTCAGTGACGGGGAGAGTGTCCGTGGGGGATTCAGTGTGTGGTGAGTCAGTGACGGGGAGAGTGTCCGTGGGGGATTCAGTGTGTGTGGTGAGTCAGTGACGGGGAGAGTGTCCGTGGGGGATTTAGTGTGTGGTGAGTCAGTGACGGGGAGAGTGTCCGTGGGGGATTCAGTGTGTGGTGAGTCAGTGACGGGGAGAGTGACCGTGGGGGATTCAGTGTGTGGTGAGTCAGTGACGGGGAGAGTGTCCGTGGGGGATTCAGTGTGTGGTGAGTCAGTGACGGGGAGAGTGTCCGTGGGGGATTCAGTGTGTGGTGAGTCAGTGACGGGGAGAGTGTCCGTGGGGGATTCACTGTGTGGTGAGTCAGTGACGGGGAGAGTGTCCGTGAGGGATTCAGTGTGTGTGGTGAGTCAGTGACGGGGAGAGTGTCCGTGGGGGATTCACTGTGTGGTGAGTCAGTGACGGGGAGAGTGTCCGTGGGGGATTCAGTGTGTGGTGAGTCAGTGATGGGGAGAGTGTCCGTGGGGGATTCACTGTGTGGTGAGTCAGTGACGGGGAGAGTGTCCGTGAGGGATTCACTGTGTGGTGAGTCAGTGACGGGGAGAGTGTCCGTGGGGGATTCAGTGTGTGGTGAGTCAGTGACGGGGAGAGTGTCCGTGGGGGATTCAGTGTGTGGTGAGTCAGTGACGGGGAGAGTGTCCGTGGGGGATTCAGTGTGTGTGGTGAGTCAGTGACGGGGAGAGTGTCCGTGGGGGATTCAGTGTGTGGTGAGTCAGTGAAGGGAGAGTGTCCGTGGGGGATTCTGTGTGTGGTGAGTCAGTGACGGGGAGAGTGTCCGTGGGGGATTCACTGTGTGGTTAATCAGTGACGGGGAGAGTGTCCGTGGGTGATTCAGTGTGTGGTGAGTCAGTGACGGGGAGAGTGTCCGTGGGGGATTCTGTGTGTGGTGAGTCAGTGACGGGGAGAGTGTCCGTGGGGGATTCAGTGTGTGGTGAGTCAGTGACGGGGAGAGTGTCCGTGTGAGATTCTGTGTGTGGTGAGTCAGTGACGGGGAGAGTGTCCGTGGGGGATTCTGTGTGTGGTGAGTCAGTGACGGGGAGAGTGGCCGTGGGGGATTCAGTGTGTGGTGAGTCAGTGACGGGGAGAGTGTCCGTGGGGGATTTAGTGTGTGTGGTCAGTAAGTGACGGGGAGAGTGTCCGTGGGGGATTCACTGTGTGGTGAGTCAGTGACGGGGAGAGTGTCCGTGGGGGATTCTGTGTGTGGTGAGTCAGTGACGGGGAGAGTGTCCGTGTGGGATTCAGTGTGTGGTGAGTCAGTGACGGGGAGAGTGTCCGTGGGGGATTCACTGTGTGGTGAGTCAGTGACGGGGAGAGTGTCCGTGGGGGATTCAGTGTGTGGTGAGTCAGTGACGGGGAGAGTGTCCGTGAGGGATTCAGTGTGTGGTGAGTCAGTGACGGGGAGAGTGTCCGTGGGGGATTCAGTTTGTGGTGAGTCAGTGACGGGGAGAGTGTCCGTGGGGGATTCAGTGTGTGGTGAGTCAGTGACGGGGAGAGTGTCCGTGGGGGATTCAGTGTGTGTGGTGAGTCAGTGACGGGGAGAGTGTCCGTGGGGGATTTAGTGTGTGGTGAGTCAGTGACGGGGAGAGTGTCCGTGGGGGATTCAGTGTGTGGTGAGTCAGTGACGGGGAGAGTGTCCGTGGGGGATTCAGTGTGTGTGGTGAGTCAGTGACGGGGAGAGTGTCCGTGGGGGATTTAGTGTGTGGTGAGTCAGTGACGGGGAGAGTGTCCGTGGGGGATTCAGTGTGTGGTGAGTCAGTGACGGGGAGAGTGACCGTGGGGGATTCAGTGTGTGGTGAGTCAGTGACGGGGAGAGTGTCCGTGGGGGATTCAGTGTGTGGTGAGTCAGTGACGGGGAGAGTGTCCGTGGGGGATTCAGTGTGTGGTGAGTCAGTGACGGGGAGAGTGTCCGTGGGGGATTCACTGTGTGGTGAGTCAGTGACGGGGAGAGTGTCCGTGAGGGATTCAGTGTGTGTGGTGAGTCAGTGACGGGGAGAGTGTCCGTGGGGGATTCACTGTGTGGTGAGTCAGTGACGGGGAGAGTGTCCGTGGGGGATTCAGTGTGTGGTGAGTCAGTGATGGGGAGAGTGTCCGTGGGGGATTCACTGTGTGGTGAGTCAGTGACGGGGAGAGTGTCCGTGAGGGATTCACTGTGTGGTGAGTCAGTGACGGGGAGAGTGTCCGTGTGGGATTCAGTGTGTGGTGAGTCAGTGACGGGGAGAGTGTCCGTGGGGGATTCAGTGTGTGGTGAGTCAGTGACGGGGAGAGTGTCCGTGGGGGATTCAGTGTGTGTGGTGAGTCAGTGACGGGGAGAGTGTCCGTGGGGGATTCTGTGTGTGGTGAGTCAGTGACGGGGAGAGTGTCCGTGGGGGATTCAGTGTGTGGTGAGTCAGTGACGGGGAGAGTGTCCGTGGGGGATTCAGTGTGTGGTGAGTCAGTGACGGGGAGAGTGTCCGTGGGGGATTCAGTGTGTGGTGAGTCAGTGACGGGGACAGTGTCCGTGGGGGATTCAGTCTGTGGTGAGTCAGTGACGGGGAGAGTGTCCGTGGGGGATTCACTGTGTGGTGAGTCAGTGACGGGGAGAGTGTCCGTGGGGGATTCACTGTGTGGTGAGTCAGTGACGGGGAGAGTGTCCGTGGGGGATTCAGTGTGTGGTGAGTCAGTGACGGGGAGAGTGTCCGTGAGGGATTCAGTGTGTGGTGAGTCAGTGACGGGGAGAGTGTCCGTGGGGGATTCAGTGTGTGGTGAGTCAGTGACGGGGAGAGTGTCCGTGGGGGATTCTGTGTGTGGTGAGTCAGTGACGGGGAGAGAGTCAGTGACGGGGAGAGTGTCCGTGGGGGATTCTGTGTGTGGTGAGTCAGTGACGGGGAGAGTGTCCGTGGGGGATTCAGTGACTGTGCTGAGTCAGAGACGGCGAGAGTGTCCGTGGGGGATTCACTGTGTGGTGAGTCAGTGACAGGGAGAGTGTCCGTGAGGGATTCAGTGTGTGGTGAGTCAGTGACGGGGAGAGTGTCCGTGGGGGATTCAGTGTCTGTGGTGAGTCAGAGACGGGGAGAGTGTCCGTGGGGGATTCACAGTGTGGTGAGTCAGTGACGGGGAGAGTGTCCGTGGGGGATTCAGTGTGTGGTGAGTCAGTGACGGGGAGAGTGTCCGTGGGGGATTCAGTGTGTGGTGAGTCAGTGACGGGGAGAGTGTCCGTGGGGGATTCACTGTGTGGTGAGTCAGTGACGGGGACAGTGTCCGTGGGGGATTCAGTGTTTGTGGTGAGTCAGTGACGGGGAGAGTGTCCGTGGGGGATTCAGTGTGTGTGGTGAGTCAGTGACGGGGAGAGTGTCCGTGGGGGATTCAGTGTGTGGTGAGTCAGTGACGGGGAGAGTGTCCGTGGGGGATTCAGTGTGTGGTGAGTCAGTGACGGGGAGAGTGTCCGTGGGGGATTCACTGTGTGGTGAGTCAGTGACGGGGAGAGTGTCCGTGAGGGATTCAGTGTGTGGTGAGTCAGTGACGGGGAGAGTGTCCGTGGGGGATTCAGTGTCTGTGGTGAGTCAGAGACGGGGAGAGTGTCCGTGGGGGATTCACTGTGTGGTGAGTCAGTGACGGGGAGAGTGTCCGTGGGGGATTCAGTGTGTGTGGTGAGTCAGTGACGGGGAGAGTGTCCGTGGGGGATTCAGTGTCTGGTGAGTCAGTGACGGGGAGAGTGTCCGTGGGGGATTCAGTGTGTGGTGAGTCAGTGACGGGGAGAGTGTCCGTGGGGGATTCAGTGTGTGGTGAGTCAGTGACGGGGAGAGTGTCCGTGGGGGATTCAGTGTGTGGTGAGTCAGTGACGGGGAGAGTGTCCGTGGGGGATTCTGTGTGTGTGGTGAGTCAGAGACGGGGAGAGTGTCCGTGGGGGATTCAGTGTGTGGTGAGTCAGTGATGGGGAGAGTGTCCGTGAGGGATTCAGTGTGTGGTGAGTCAGTGACGGGGAGAGTGTCCGTGAGGGATTCAGTGTGTGGTGAGTCAGTGACGGGGAGAGTGTCCGTGGGGGATTCAGTGTGTGGTGAGTCAGTGACGGGGAGAGTGTCCGTGGGGGATTCAGTGTGTGGTGAGTCAGTGACGGGGAGAGTGTCCGTGGGGGATTCAGTGTGTGGTGAGTCAGTGACGGGGAGAGTGTCCGTGGGGGATTCTGTGTGTGTGGTGAGTCAGAGACGGGGAGAGTGTCCGTGGGGGATTCAGTGTGTGGTGAGTCAGTGACGGGGAGAGTGTCCGTGGGGGATTCAGTGTGTGGTGAGTCAGTGACGGGGAGAGTGTCCGTGGGGGATTCAGTGTGTGGTGAGTCAGTGACGGGGAGAGTGTCCGTGGGGAATTCTGTGTGTGGTGAGTCAGTGACGGGGAGAGTGACCGTGGGGGATTCAGTGAGTGGTGAGTCAGTGACGGGGAGAGTGTCCGTGGGGGATTCAGCGTGTGGTGAGTCAGTGACGGGGAGAGTGTCCGTGGGGGATTAAGTGTGTGGTGAGTCAGTGATGGGGAGAGTGTCCGTGGGGGATTCAGTGTGTGGTGAGTCAGTGACGGGGAGAGTGTCCGTGGGGGATTCAGTGTGTGGTGAGTCAGTGACGGGGAGAGTGTCCGTGGGGGATTCAGTGTGTGGTGAGTCAGTGACGGGGAGAGTGTCCGTGAGGGATTCAGTGTGTGGTGAGTCAGTGACGGGGAGAGTGTCCCTGGGGGATTCAGTGTGTGGTGAGTCAGTGATGGGGAGAGTGTCCGTGGGGGATTCACTGTGTGGTGAGTCAGTGACGGGGAGAGTGTCCGTGAGGGATTCACTGTGTGGTGAGTCAGTGACGGGGAGAGTGTCCGTGGGGGATTCAGTGTGTGTGGTGAGTCAGTGACGGGGAGAGTGTCCGTGGGGGATTCAGTGTGTGGTGAGTCAGTGACGGGGAGAGTGTCCGTGGGGGATTCAGTGTGTGGTGAGTCAGTGACGGGGAGAGTGTCCGTGGGGGATTCAGTGTGTGGTGAGTCAGTGACGGGGAGAGTGTCCGTGGGGGATTCAGTGTGTGGTGAGTCAGTGACGGGGAGAGTGTCCGTGGGGGATTCTGTGTGTGTGGTGAGTCAGAGACGGGGAGAGTGTCCGTTGGGGATTCAGTGTGTGGTGAGTCAGTGATGGGGAGAGTGTCCGTGAGGGATTCAGTGTGTGGTGAGTCAGTGACGGGGAGAGTGTCCGTGGGGGATTCAGTGTGTGGTGAGTCAGTGACGGGGAGAGTGTCCGTGGGGGATTCAGTGTGTGGTGAGTCAGTGACGGGGAGAGTGTCCGTGGGGGATTCAGTGTGTGGTGAGTCAGTGACGGGGAGAGTGTCCGTGGGGGATTCTGTGTGTGTGGTGAGTCAGAGACGGGGAGAGTGTCCGTGGGGGATTCAGTGTGTGGTGAGTCAGTGACGGGGAGAGTGTCCGTGGGGGATTCAGTGTGTGGTGAGTCAGTGACGGGGAGAGTGTCCGTGGGGGATTCAGTGTGTGGTGAGTCAGTGACGGGGAGAGTGTCCGTGGGGGATTCTGTGTGTGGTGAGTCAGTGACGGGGAGAGTGACCGTGGGGGATTCAGTGAGTGGTGAGTCAGTGACGGGGAGAGTGTCCGTGGGGGATTCAGTGTGTGGTGAGTCAGTGACGGGGAGAGTGTCCGTGGGGGATTCAGTGAGTGGTGAGTCAGTGACGGGGAGAGTGTCCGTGGGGGATTTAGTGAGTGGTGAGTCAGTGACGGGGAGAGTGTCCGTGGGGGATTCAGTGTGTGGTGAGTCAGTGACGGGGAGAGTGTCCGTGAGGGATTCAGTGTGTGGTGAGTCAGTGACGGGGAGAGTGTCCGTGGGGGATTCAGTGTGTGGTGAGTCAGTGACGGGGAGAGTGTCCGTGCGGGATTCATTGTGTGGAGAGTCAGTGACGGGGAGAGTGTCCGTGGGGGATTCAGTGAGTGGTGAGTCAGTGACGGGGAGAGTGTCCGTGGGGGATTCAGTGTGTGGTGAGTCAGTGATGGGGAGAGTGTCCGTGGGGGATTCAGAGTGTGTGGTGAGTCAGTGATGGGGAGAGTGTCCGTGGGGGATTCACTGTGTGGTGAGTCAGTGACGGGGAGAGTGTCTGTGGGGGATTCTGTGTCTGTGGTGAGTCAGTGACGGGGAGAGTGTCCGTGGGGGATTCACTGTGTGGTGAGTCCGTGACGGGGAGAGTGTCCGTGGGGGATTCAGAGTGTGGTGAGTCAGTGACGGGGAGAGTGTCCGTGGGGGATTCAGTGTGTGTGGTGAGTCAGTGACGGGGAGAGTGTCCGTGGGGGATTCAGTGTGTGTGGTGAGTCAGTGACGGGGAGAGTGTCCGTGGGGGATTCACTGTGTGGTGAGTCAGTGACGGGGAGAGTGTCCGTGGGGGATTCACTGTGTGGTGAGTCAGTGATGGGGAGAGTGTCCGTGGGGGATTCACTGGGTGGAGAGTCAGTGACGGGGAGAGTGTCCGTGGGGGATTCTGTGTGTGGTGAGTCAGTGACGGGGAGAGTGTCCGTGGGGGATTCACTGTCTGGTGAGTCAGTGACGGGGAGAGTGTCCGTGGGGGATTCTGTGTGTGGTGAGTCAGTGACGGGGAGAGTGTCCGTGGGGGATTCACTGTGAGGTGAGTCAGTGACGGGGAGAGTGTCCGTGGGGGATTCAGTGTGTGGTGAGTCAGTGACGGTGAGAGTGTCCGTGGGGGATTCAGTTTGTGGTGAGTCAGTGACGGGGAGAGTGTCCGTGGGGGATTCAGTGTGTGGTGGGTCAGTGACGGGGTGAGTGTCCCTGGGGGATTCAGTGTGTGGTGAGTCAGTGACGGGGAGAGTGTCCGTGAGGGATTCAGTCTGTGGTGAGTCAGTGACGGGGAGAGTGTCCGTGGGGGATTCAGTGTGTGGTGAGTCAGTGACGGGGAGAGTGTCCGTGGGGGATTCAGTGTGTGGTGAGTCAGTGACGGGGAGAGTGTCCGTGGGGGATTCTGTGTGTGGTGAGTCAGTGACGGGGAGAGTGACCGTGGGGGATTCAGTGAGTGGTGAGTCAGTGACGGGGAGAGTGTCCGTGGGGGATTCAGTGTGTGTGGTGAGTCAGTGATGGGGAGAGTGTCCGTGGGGGATTCAGTGTGTGGTGAGTCAGTGACGGGGAGAGTGTCTGGGGGGGATTCAGTGTGTGGTGAGTCAGTGACGGGGAGAGTGTCCGTGGGGGATTCACTGTGTGGTGAGTCAGTGACGGGGAGAGTGTCCGTGGGGGATTCAGTGTGTGGTGAGTCAGTGACGGGGAGAGTGTCCGTGGGGGATTCACTGTGTGGTGAGTCAGTGACGGGGAGAGTGTCCGTGGGGGATTCAGTGTGTGGTGAGTCAGTGACGGGGAGAGTGTCCGTGGGGGACTCAGTGTGTGGTGAGTCAGTGACGGGGAGAGTGTCCGTGGGGGATTCAGTGTTTGTGGTGAGTCAGTGACGGGGAGAGTGTCCGTGAGGGATTCAGTGTGTGGTGAGTCAGTGACGGAGAGAGTGTCCGTGGGGGATTCTGTGTGTGGTGAGTCAGTGACGGGGAGAGTGTCCGTGGGGGATTCAGTGTGTGTGGTGAGTCAGTGACGGGGAGAGTGTCCGTGGGGGATTCAGTGTGTGGTGAGTCAGTGACGGGGAGAGTGTCCGTGGGGGATTCAGTGTGTGGTGAGTCAGTGACGGGGAGAGTGTCCGTGGGGGATTCAGTGTGTGGTGAGTCAGTGACGGGGAGAGTGTCCGTGGGGGATTCAGTGTGTGGTGAGTCAGTGACGGGGAGAGTGTCCGTGGGGGATTCTGTGTGTGTGGTGAGTCAGAGACGGGGAGAGTGTCCGTGGGGGATTCAGTGTGTGGTGAGTCAGTGACGGGGAGAGTGTCTGTGGGGGATTCAGTGTGGTGAGTCAGTGACGGGGAGAGTGTCCGTGGGGGATTCAGTGTGTGGTGAGTCAGTGACGGGGAGAGTGTCCGTGGGGGATTCAGTGTGTGGTGAGTCAGTGACGGGGAGAGTGACCGTGGGGGATTCAGTGTGTGGTGAGTCAGTGACGGGGAGAGTGTCCGTGGGGGATTCACTGTGTGGTGAGTCAGTGACGGAGAGAGTGTCCGTGGGGGATTCAGTGTGTTGTGAGTCAGTGACGGGGAGAGTGTCCGTGGGGGATTCAGTGTGTGGTGAGTCAGTGACGGGGAGAGTGTCCGTGGGGGATTCAGTGTGTGGTGAGTCAGTGACGGGGAGAGTGTCCGTGGGGGATTCACTGTGTGGTGAGTCAGTGACGGGGAGAGTGTCCGTGAGGGATTCACTGTGTGGTGAGTCAGTGACGGGGAGAGTGTCCGTGGGGGATTCAGTGTGTGGTGAGTCAGTGATGGGGAGAGTGTCCGTGGGGGATTCACTGTGTGGTGAGTCAGTGACGGGGAGAGTGTCCGTGGGGGATTCAGTGTGTGTGGTGAGTCAGTGACGGGGAGAGTGTCCGTGGGGGATTCAGTGTGTGGTGAGTCAGTGACGGGGAGAGTGTCCGTGGGGGATTCAGTGTGTGGTGAGTCACTGACGGGGAGAGTGTCCGTGGGGGATTCAGTGTGTGGTCAGTCAGTGACGGGGAGAGTGTCCGTGGGGGATTCAGTGTGTGGTGAGTCAGTGACGGGGAGAGTGTCCGTGGGGGATTCTGTGTGTGTGGTGAGTCAGAGACGGGGAGAGTGTCCGTGGGGGATTCAGTGTGTGGTGAGTCAGTGATGGGGAGAGTGTCCGTGAGGGATTCAGTGTGTGTGGTGAGTCAGTGATGGGGAGAGTGTCCGTGGGGGATTCAGTGTGTGGTGAGTCAGTGACGGGGAGAGTGTCTGGGGGGGATTCAGTGTGTGGTGAGTCAGTGACGGGGAGAGTGTCCGTGGGGGATTCACTGTGTGGTGAGTCAGTGACGGGGAGAGTGTCCGTGGGGGATTCAGTGTGTGGTGAGTCAGTGACGGGGAGAGTGTCCGTGGGGGATTCACTGTGTGGTGAGTCAGTGACGGGGAGAGTGTCCGTGGGGGATTCAGTGTGTGGTGAGTCAGTGACGGGGAGAGTGTCCGTGGGGGACTCAGTGTGTGGTGAGTCAGTGACGGGGAGAGTGTCCGTGGGGGATTCAGTGTTTGTGGTGAGTCAGTGACGGGGAGAGTGTCCGTGAGGGATTCAGTGTGTGGTGAGTCAGTGACGGAGAGAGTGTCCGTGGGGGATTCTGTGTGTGGTGAGTCAGTGACGGGGAGAGTGTCCGTGGGGGATTCAGTGTGTGTGGTGAGTCAGTGACGGGGAGAGTGTCCGTGGGGGATTCAGTGTGTGGTGAGTCAGTGACGGGGAGAGTGTCCGTGGGGGATTCAGTGTGTGGTGAGTCAGTGACGGGGAGAGTGTCCGTGGGGGATTCAGTGTGTGGTGAGTCAGTGACGGGGAGAGTGTCCGTGGGGGATTCAGTGTGTGGTGAGTCAGTGACGGGGAGAGTGTCCGTGGGGGATTCTGTGTGTGTGGTGAGTCAGAGACGGGGAGAGTGTCCGTGGGGGATTCAGTGTGTGGTGAGTCAGTGACGGGGAGAGTGTCTGTGGGGGATTCAGTGTGGTGAGTCAGTGACGGGGAGAGTGTCCGTGGGGGATTCAGTGTGTGGTGAGTCAGTGACGGGGAGAGTGTCCGTGGGGGATTCAGTGTGTGGTGAGTCAGTGACGGGGAGAGTGACCGTGGGGGATTCAGTGTGTGGTGAGTCAGTGACGGGGAGAGTGTCCGTGGGGGATTCACTGTGTGGTGAGTCAGTGACGGAGAGAGTGTCCGTGGGGGATTCAGTGTGTTGTGAGTCAGTGACGGGGAGAGTGTCCGTGGGGGATTCAGTGTGTGGTGAGTCAGTGACGGGGAGAGTGTCCGTGGGGGATTCAGTGTGTGGTGAGTCAGTGACGGGGAGAGTGTCCGTGGGGGATTCACTGTGTGGTGAGTCAGTGACGGGGAGAGTGTCCGTGAGGGATTCACTGTGTGGTGAGTCAGTGACGGGGAGAGTGTCCGTGGAGGATTCAGTGTGTGGTGAGTCAGTGATGGGGAGAGTGTCCGTGGGGGATTCACTGTGTGGTGAGTCAGTGACGGGGAGAGTGTCCGTGGGGGATTCTGTGTGTGGTGAGTCAGTGACGGGGAGAGTGACCGTGGGGGATTCAGTGAGTGGTGAGTCAGTGACGGGGAGAGTGTCCGTGGGGGATTCAGTGTGTGTGGTGAGTCAGTGATGGGGAGAGTGTCCGTGGGGGATTCAGTGTGTGGTGAGTCAGTGACGGGGAGAGTGTCTGGGGGGGATTCAGTGTGTGGTGAGTCAGTGACGGGGAGAGTGTCCGTGGGGGATTCACTGTGTGGTGAGTCAGTGACGGGGAGAGTGTCCGTGGGGGATTCAGTGTGTGGTGAGTCAGTGACGGGGAGAGTGTCCGTGGGGGATTCACTGTGTGGTGAGTCAGTGACGGGGAGAGTGTCCGTGGGGGATTCAGTGTGTGGTGAGTCAGTGACGGGGAGAGTGTCCGTGGGGGACTCAGTGTGTGGTGAGTCAGTGACGGGGAGAGTGTCCGTGGGGGATTCAGTGTTTGTGGTGAGTCAGTGACGGGGAGAGTGTCCGTGAGGGATTCAGTGTGTGGTGAGTCAGTGACGAAGAGAGTGTCCGTGGGGGATTCTGTGTGTGGTGAGTCAGTGACGGGGAGAGTGTCCGTGGGGGATTCAGTGTGTGTGGTGAGTCAGTGACGGGGAGAGTGTCCGTGGGGGATTCAGTGTGTGGTGAGTCAGTGACGGGGAGAGTGTCCGTGGGGGATTCAGTGTGTGGTGAGTCAGTGACGGGGAGAGTGTCCGTGGGGGATTCAGTGTGTGGTGAGTCAGTGACGGGGAGAGTGTCCGTGGGGGATTCAGTGTGTGGTGAGTCAGTGACGGGGAGAGTGTCCGTGGGGGATTCTGTGTGTGTGGTGAGTCAGAGACGGGGAGAGTGTCCGTGGGGGATTCAGTGTGTGGTGAGTCAGTGACGGGGAGAGTGTCTGTGGGGGATTCAGTGTGGTGAGTCAGTGACGGGGAGAGTGTCCGTGGGGGATTCAGTGTGTGGTGAGTCAGTGACGGGGAGAGTGTCCGTGGGGGATTCAGTGTGTGGTGAGTCAGTGACGGGGAGAGTGACCGTGGGGGATTCAGTGTGTGGTGAGTCAGTGACGGGGAGAGTGTCCGTGGGGGATTCACTGTGTGGTGAGTCAGTGACGGAGAGAGTGTCCGTGGGGGATTCAGTGTGTTGTGAGTCAGTGACGGGGAGAGTGTCCGTGGGGGATTCAGTGTGTGGTGAGTCAGTGACGGGGAGAGTGTCCGTGGGGGATTCAGTGTGTGGTGAGTCAGTGACGGGGAGAGTGTCCGTGGGGGATTCACTGTGTGGTGAGTCAGTGACGGGGAGAGTGTCCGTGAGGGATTCACTGTGTGGTGAGTCAGTGACGGGGAGAGTGTCCGTGGGGGATTCAGTGTGTGGTGAGTCAGTGATGGGGAGAGTGTCCGTGGGGGATTCACTGTGTGGTGAGTCAGTGACGGGGAGAGTGTCCGTGGGGGATTCAGTGTGTGTGGTGAGTCAGTGACGGGGAGAGTGTCCGTGGGGGATTCAGTGTGTGGTGAGTCAGTGACGGGGAGAGTGTCCGTGGGGGATTCAGTGTGTGGTGAGTCACTGACGGGGAGAGTGTCCGTGGGGGATTCAGTGTGTGGTCAGTCAGTGACGGGGAGAGTGTCCGTGGGGGATTCAGTGTGTGGTGAGTCAGTGACGGGGAGAGTGTCCGTGGGGGATTCTGTGTGTGTGGTGAGTCAGAGACGGGGAGAGTGTCCGTGGGGGATTCAGTGTGTGGTGAGTCAGTGATGGGGAGAGTGTCCGTGAGGGATTCAGTGTGTGGTGAGTCAGTGACGGGGAGAGTGTCCGTGGGGGATTCAGTGTGTGGTGAGTCAGTGACGGGGAGAGTGTCCGTGGGGGATTCAGTGTGTGGTGAGTCAGTGACGGGGAGAGTGTCCGTGGGGGATTCAGTGTGTGGTGAGTCAGTGACGGGGAGAGTGTCCGTGGGGGATTCTGTGTGTGTGGTGAGTCAGAGACGGGGAGAGTGTCCGTGGGGGATTCAGTGTGTGGTGAGTCAGTGACGGGGAGAGTGTCCGTGAGGGATTCAGTGTGTGGTGAGTCAGTGACGGGAGAGTGTCCGTGGGGGATTCAGTTTGTGGTGAGTCAGTGACGGGGAGAGTGTCCGTGGGGGATTCAGTGTGTGGTGAGTCAGTGACGGGGAGAGTGTCCGTGGGGGATTCTGTGTGTGGTGAGTCAGTGACGGGGAGAGTGTCCGTGGGGGATTCAGTGTGTGGTGAGTCAGTGACGGGGAGAGTGTCCGTGGGGGATTCAGTGTGTGGTGAGTCAGTGACGGGGAGAGTGTCCGTGGGGGATTCAGTGTGTGGTGAGTCAGTGACGGGGAGAGTGTCCGTGGGGGATTCTGTGTGTGTGTGAGTCAGAGACGGGGAGAGTGTCCGTGGGGGATTCAGTGTGTGGTGAGTCAGTGACGGGGAGAGTGTCCGTGAGGGATTCAGTGTGTGGTGAGTCAGTGACGGGGAGAGTGTCCGTGGGGGATTCAGTTTGTGGTGAGTCAGTGACGGGGAGAGTGTCCGTGGGGGATTCAGTGTGTGGTGAGTCAGTGACGGGGAGAGTGTCCGTGGGGGATTCTGTGTGTGGTGAGTCAGTGACGGGGAGAGTGTCCGTGGGGGATTCAGTGTGTGGTGAGTCAGTGACGGGGAGAGTGTCCGTGGGGGATTCTGTGTGTGGTGAGTCAGTGACGGGGAGAGTGACCGTGGGGGATTCAGTGAGTGGTGAGTCAGTGACGGGGAGAGTGTCCGTGGGGGATTCAGTGTGTGTGGTGAGTCAGTGATGGGGAGAGTGTCCGTGGGGGATTCAGTGTGTGGTGAGTCAGTGACGGGGAGAGTGTCTGGGGGGGATTCAGTGTGTGGTGAGTCAGTGACGGGGAGAGTGTCCGTGGGGGATTCACTGTGTGGTGAGTCAGTGACGGGGAGAGTGTCCGTGGGGGATTCAGTGTGTGGTGAGTCAGTGACGGGGAGAGTGTCCGTGGGGGATTCACTGTGTGGTGAGTCAGTGGACGGGGAGAGTGTCCGTGGGGGATTCAGTGTGTGGTGAGTCAGTGACGGGGAGAGTGTCCGTGGGGGACTCAGTGTGTGGTGAGTCAGTGACGGGGAGAGTGTCCGTGGGGGATTCAGTGTTTGTGGTGAGTCAGTGACGGGGAGAGTGTCCGTGAGGGATTCAGTGTGTGGTGAGTCAGTGACGGAGAGAGTGTCCGTGGGGGATTCTGTGTGTGGTGAGTCAGTGACGGGGAGAGTGTCCGTGGGGGATTCAGTGTGTGTGGTGAGTCAGTGACGGGGAGAGTGTCCGTGGGGGATTCAGTGTGTGGTGAGTCAGTGACGGGGAGAGTGTCCGTGGGGGATTCAGTGTGTGGTGAGTCAGTGACGGGGAGAGTGTCCGTGGGGGATTCAGTGTGTGGTGAGTCAGTGACGGGGAGAGTGTCCGTGGGGGATTCAGTGTGTGGTGAGTCAGTGACGGGGAGAGTGTCCGTGGGGGATTCTGTGTGTGTGGTGAGTCAGAGACGGGGAGAGTGTCCGTGGGGGATTCAGTGTGTGGTGAGTCAGTGACGGGGAGAGTGTCTGTGGGGGATTCAGTGTGGTGAGTCAGTGACGGGGAGAGTGTCCGTGGGGGATTCAGTGTGTGGTGAGTCAGTGACGGGGAGAGTGTCCGTGGGGGATTCAGTGTGTGGTGAGTCAGTGACGGGGAGAGTGACCGTGGGGGATTCAGTGTGTGGTGAGTCAGTGACGGGGAGAGTGTCCGTGGGGGATTCACTGTGTGGTGAGTCAGTGACGGAGAGAGTGTCCGTGGGGGATTCAGTGTGTTGTGAGTCAGTGACGGGGAGAGTGTCCGTGGGGGATTCAGTGTGTGGTGAGTCAGTGACGGGGAGAGTGTCCGTGGGGGATTCAGTGTGTGGTGAGTCAGTGACGGGGAGAGTGTCCGTGGGGGATTCACTGTGTGGTGAGTCAGTGACGGGGAGAGTGTCCGTGAGGGATTCACTGTGTGGTGAGTCAGTGACGGGGAGAGTGTCCGTGGGGGATTCAGTGTGTGGTGAGTCAGTGATGGGGAGAGTGTCCGTGGGGGATTCACTGTGTGGTGAGTCAGTGACGGGGAGAGTGTCCGTGGGGGATTCAGTGTGTGTGGTGAGTCAGTGACGGGGAGAGTGTCCGTGGGGGATTCAGTGTGTGGTGAGTCAGTGACGGGGAGAGTGTCCGTGGGGGATTCAGTGTGTGGTGAGTCACTGACGGGGAGAGTGTCCGTGGGGGATTCAGTGTGTGGTCAGTCAGTGACGGGGAGAGTGTCCGTGGGGGATTCAGTGTGTGGTGAGTCAGTGACGGGGAGAGTGTCCGTGGGGGATTCTGTGTGTGTGGTGAGTCAGAGACGGGGGAGAGTGTCCGTGGGGGATTCAGTGTGTGGTGAGTCAGTGATGGGGAGAGTGTCCGTGAGGGATTCAGTGTGTGGTGAGTCAGTGACGGGGAGAGTGTCCGTGGGGGATTCAGTGTGTGGTGAGTCAGTGACGGGGAGAGTGTCCGTGGGGGATTCAGTGTGTGGTGAGTCAGTGACGGGGAGAGTGTCCGTGGGGGATTCAGTGTGTGGTGAGTCAGTGACGGGGAGAGTGTCCCGTGGGGGATTCTGTGTGTGTGGTGAGTCAGAGACGGGGAGAGTGTCCGTGGGGGATTCAGTGTGTGGTGAGTCAGTGACGGGGAGAGTGTCCGTGAGGGATTCAGTGTGTGGTGAGTCAGTGACGGGGAGAGTGTCCGTGGGGGATTCAGTTTGTGTGTGAGTCAGTGACGGGGAGAGTGTCCGTGGGGGATTCAGTGTGTGGTGAGTCAGTGACGGGGAGAGTGTCCGTGGGGGATTCTGTGTGTGGTGAGTCAGTGACGGGGAGAGTGTCCGTGGGGGATTCAGTGTGTGGTGAGTCAGTGACGGGGAGAGTGTCCGTGGGGGATTCAGTGTGTGGTGAGTCAGTGACGGGGAGAGTGTCCGTGGGGGATTCAGTGTGTGGTGAGTCAGTGACGGGGAGAGTGTCCGTGGGGGATTCTGTGTGTGTGGTGAGTCAGAGACGGGGAGAGTGTCCGTGGGGGATTCAGTGTGTGGTGAGTCAGTGACGGGGAGAGTGTCCGTGAGGGATTCAGTGTGTGGTGAGTCAGTGACGGGGAGAGTGTCCGTGGGGGATTCAGTTTGTGGTGAGTCAGTGACGGGGAGAGTGTCCGTGGGGGATTCAGTGTGTGGTGAGTCAGTGACGGGGAGAGTGTCCGTGGGGGATTCTGTGTGTGGTGAGTCAGTGACGGGGAGAGTGTCCGTGGGGGATTCAGTGTGTGGTGAGTCAGTGACGGGGAGAGTGTCCGTGGGGGATTCAGTGTGTGGTGAGTCAGTGACGGGGAGAGTGTCCGTGGGGGATTCAGTGTGTGGTGAGTCAGTGACGGGGAGAGTGTCCGTGGGGGATTCAGTGTGTGGTGAGTCAGTGACGGGGGAGAGTGTCCGTGGGGGATTCAGTGTGTGGTGAGTCAGTGACGGGGAGAGTGTCCGTGGGGGATTCTGTGTGTGTGGTGAGTCAGAGACGGGGAGAGTGTCCGTGGGGGATTCAGTGTGTGGTGAGTCAGTGACGGGGAGAGTGTCTGTGGGGGATTCAGTGTGGTGAGTCAGTGACGGGGAGAGTGTCCGTGGGGGATTCAGTGTGTGGTGAGTCAGTGACGGGGAGAGTGTCCGTGGGGGATTCAGTGTGTGGTGAGTCAGTGACGGGGAGAGTGACCGTGGGGGATTCAGTGTGTGGTGAGTCAGTGACGGGGGAGAGTGTCCGTGGGGGATTCACTGTGTGGTGAGTCAGTGACGGAGAGAGTGTCCGTGGGGATTCAGTGTGTTGTGAGTCAGTGACGGGGAGAGTGTCCGTGGGGGATTCAGTGTGTGGTGAGTCAGTGACGGGAGAGTGTCCGTGGGGGATTCAGTGTGTGGTGAGTCAGTGACGGGGAGAGTGTCCGTGGGGGATTCACTGTGTGGTGAGTCAGTGACGGGGAGAGTGTCCGTGAGGGATTCACTGTGTGGTGAGTCAGTGACGGGGAGAGTGTCCGTGGGGGATTCAGTGTGTGGTGAGTCAGTGATGGGGAGGAGTGTCCGTGGGGGATTCACTGTGTGGTGAGTCAGTGACGGGGAGAGTGTCCGTGGGGGATTCAGTGTGTGTGGTGAGTCAGTGACGGGGAGAGTGTCCGTGGGGGATTCAGTGTGTGGTGAGTCAGTGACGGGGAGAGTGTCCGTGGGGGATTCAGTGTGTGGTGAGTCACTGACGGGGAGAGTGTCCGTGGGGGATTCAGTGTGTGGTCAGTCAGTGACGGGGAGAGTGTCCGTGGG